>NW_009942118.1:45291-54154 GCF_000696875.1 Nestor notabilis | reverse complement strand
TTGAGCCAAGAAGCTCTTCCCTGTGAGGGTGCTGAGGCGCTGCCACAGTGTGCCCAGATAAGCTGTGGCTGCCCCATCCCTGGCAGTGTTCAAGGCCAGGTTGGACACAGGGGCTTGGAGCAACCTGCTCTAGTGGAAGGTGTCCCTGCCCGGGGCAGGGGTTGGAGCTGGAGGAGCTTTAAGGTCCCTTCCAATCCATTCTATGAGAACCAGAGGCTGTTCCAGCTCCTGCTGTGCCTTTGCAGCAGCAACAAGCGCTAACAGGGATCCAGCTCTGCAGAATAACTAACGGAGGGTTTCTCCTCCAGGTTTCTCCTTCTCTTGGGCCATGCTTTTCCCTGTATGGGCTTTGTTTTTCCCTGCTATTCCACTCCTTATCTACCAACTCAACACCTCACCCCTTTGCGCTCTCCTTTTGCCCCAGTTACCTGTGATGAGCCACAGCAGCTCCTCACTTCCCTCAAGCATCCCTTCCCTCTGGGCACTGCAGGCTTCATCCATATTAGCCAAGCACCCTGCTTGTCACCGTGAGGAAGACCACGGCGTGGTCTGCTGCTGTATGTGTTTGTCCTCCTCCATCCCACAATGGCCAGCATTTAGCATCGCACCATGAAGGGGAGGCTTCCAGCCAAACCCAGGAGGCTGAGGATCTTGGAGCTGAGTATGTTATACCCATGGCCCCAGCATGAGAGCACAGGGGGACAAATTAGCACAGAGGTGGCATTGCTCAATTAATTTAAGGACCCCAAGGGAAGAAGGGCACCATGATCCACAGCAGCCCCCATGGGAGGGACTGGGATCAAGAGAGGCTGGACAAGGAGGTGGGATGGGAAAGGGAACATTACTACCTCCTCCCAACCCAGCCTGAATTCTTCATCTCCACTTTGGGGCTAAAACCAAGGAAAACCAACACTCAGGATTTCCTAATGGATTGTTTTTAACAGCAAAACTGAAGAGCACATGAGAACTACAGTAAACTGTGATTCTTCTTCATCCCACCAGACTCTTCCCTGGGGTTAGTCAAGATGCTGATGGTTCAGTGAAGAGAGGTACAGCCATTAGTTTAGCCGTGCCAGAAAGTTGGAAAACTGGTGTATGTATTTTAGTCCAGAAAAAGGGCAGAACAAAACCAAATGAAGATATAACTGAAGAGAACCAAACCAGGGTATTTCCAGAGGGACTGGTCCTCCGAGGACAGAGACGAGCGGTCACTGAACCTGCGCCCAAAAAGCCAGGCTGCATCTGGGACGGGCCAGCAGGAGAGAGAACAGTGATTTACCAGGAGAACCACCATAGGCAGTGAGCAGCATCCTGCCAGGGCTGGGCAGGAGAAACGCCCCACTTCAATCCTGAACCAGTTTGTGAACAGCAACAAAGGAAAAGCCTCCAGGGAAAAGCCAACACTCCTTCACTTTGCGAATGTTGTGCCCAGCGCTGGCTCCACACGCTTATTCCTACAGGGATGCAGATGGGCACTGTGGAATGGAGGCAGAACGCAGGCAGCAGCCACGCTGCCAGTCCCTGCACTGACAGAACTGCAAGTGCTGCTGCAAAAACCTCACTCGAGGTGTCCTGAGCAAATATGAGAAGCTGAGGCTTAAAATCTGGGAGGAAGGTTCATGCCTCATGCAGCTCCCATCCTCTGTGCTTTGGGTGCTACTAAGAATGTTCCTTCAGACATCCCTTCCTCATCTTGCACCTTCCAAGTGTTTTATAGAGCTGCCTACCTTGGTTTCTAATGGCAAGTGACAATCACAAGGACTAGCAGGATACAATTATGTGTTTCAGGCTTTAAACATTCCCTTTGCACACCCAATCCCATAAACCCCCAACGCCTCTTGTTTGCACAGCCTGGGAACACACAGATATGCCTTTTCCTCTGGCCTTAACATCCTGCAGGCTCCCCAGATCCTCAGAGCTCTGCCTCCATCCCCCCATCACCCTGAGCCAACCACGGCATTCACCTCCAGACCTTCACAGCATCTACCCAGCGCCTGATGACACATACAGACATCGCCTGCAGCACACATGTCAACCCCAAGACCCTTCCGTCCTTCTCCTCACCTTCTATCCAGTTACATAGACCTGGTTTTGATGAAGTCTGGAATAAGCCTTCCAGTGCCTAAAGGGGCTCCAGGAGACCTGGAGAGGGGCTTTGGACAAGGGATGGAGGGACAGGACAAGGGGAATGGCTTGAACCTGCCAGAGGGGAGACTGAGATGAGCTCTGAGGCAGAAGCTCTTCCCTGGGAGGGTGCTGAGGCGCTGGCACAGGGTGCCCAGAGGAGCTGTGGCTGCCCCATCCCTGGCAGTGTTCAAGGCCAGGTTGGACACAGGGGCTTGGAGCAACCTGCTCTAGTGGAAGGTGTCCCTGCCTGTGGCAGGCAGTTGGAGCTGGAGGAGCTTTAAGGTCCCTTCCAACCCAAACCCTCTGATATTCTGGTTCCTGACCCTTAACCACTAACAGCTGGGCTTGGGTCATTCAAAAACCATCTCAGATACCTCAGTTCCTCCTAGCACACATGAACTTTTCCAGGCCTGCCCTGCGCTGCAGCACCCAGCACCCAGCAGCTGCAGAGCCCCACGCTGAGTGCACAGCGACTACATACATTGTATGGACATGGGAGACACGATCTCTTCGTCCAGGTCATCCACATCATCAGTCATGATGAAGTGCGAGGGGTTGGGCCGGGGGGTGCCCATCCAGCTGGGGTCGATGTTGAGGGCTGATGCCAGGCTGTGGATCCCGGGGTTGTTGACAATCTGGAAGCCACAGAGCAGCTCGATCTGCTGCCAGCGATGCAGGCGCTCCCGCAGCGCCGCCGTCACCTCGCTCAGCGCTTGCCTGGAAGGAGGGTTCAAACAGGGAAATGTGGGCAATGAAGGAAAAACACACCATGAAGTGCCTAAAACAGGGAGGTCAGAGGTTCAGCTTTGCATCCCAGTGCTAGAGACATCTCTCATTCCACTTCCAGGAATTCACCACACAGCAACAACTGACATATCCCAGGGTAATGGGTTAAGAATCCCACCACATCCCAAATCCTTTTGACAGGATTTTGAATTACTCTTCGTAACTGTTATTTCTGGTTTGACACAGAATTTAAAGTTATTGGTTAAAAGGAGCAAGCCCGAGCTCAGCTCAATACAGTCAGCACTACACAAGTGCAGCAAAATGAGACCAAGAGCACTTGTAGAGGCCACAGCACGCTCACATCTGTGAGAGGAGAAGGGGAGCAGGAGTAAGGGATTCAGCAGATACTCACTTTGCAGTCAGGATTTTATGATCAACATCATCCAGAGACGAGCTGTGAGCAACGTGGAACGTTCCAAACAGGGTGTTTCGCTTCTTCTTGATTTTTTCAGCCTGGAACATCAACAGAAGAAGGTCACAGGAAGAAGAGGACCTCGTGTGGCCTCCAGGCCAAGAACGTCCTGGATGGGGAAGCCAGAAATAGGCCCCGCAGCTGTCTGCACACGTGTGAATAGTATGAATTGTGGTTCACTGGGGGATGTTATCCCTCCTCACACAGTGGGTGAGGAATTGCCAGCAGCCAGGAACCAGCTGGGGGGCTCCTGCTCCTCCTGGTCCTTCTCCTGATTTCCCAACACTCAGGGGAACTGAAGTGGTTTAGTTCACACAATGAATGGCTGAAGCTTGTTCTGGCTTTCCCAGGAACAAACTAACAAACACACGGTTAATGCCCCGGGGTTGTTGGTTTGGGGAAGCAGTTTTTAGTCTGAGGTTGGTTTTCTTTACCTTCCCTTTGTGGCAAAGTCTCGAATTTAAAGGAATGTGAAATCAAAGTGGAGTGGAATTTAGGTTCACAGATCTAGAGGCCTTAACCCGAGACTCAGACAAAGCAAGGACATGGACAGGAGAACCGAGACAGCAGAGGGAAAACCACTGAAAAGTTAAAATGTTCATAATAAGAACATATGAAGGAAGGGTTTTTACACTCTGCCAGCGCTGGCTGCTGCGTGTGTCCACAGAGACAAACGTGTTACAACAGCATCCCTGCAGCTCAGAGCTTTCTGGTTGCCACAGTAAATTTGAACCAACAGGGAAAGCAGAAATGATTCATCTCTACAGATCATATTCACGTTCAACATGCTGTTGCCTCGGCATGTAAATGACCTAGAGCAGGGATTACGCTTAATAGGTGCAAACCCTTCTGCTTACTAATGACCCACAGGACTGTCACATGCGCAGAGATCCCTTTTCTGCACCTTCCCTGGGCTGCAGCACATTGAGGGCACAGTGATGCCGTGCAGGGGCATGCCCTGGACAGGCCATCGCTCCTCACCATCCCTGGCAGTGTTCAAGGCCAGGTTGGGCGACATGCTCTAGTGTGAGGCATCCCTACTCATGGCAGAGGGTTGGAACTGGATGAGCTCAAGGTCCTTTCCAACTCAAATCAGTCTGTGATTCTATGATCCTATGATTAAAATGGCAATGAAGAAGGTGCAGAGCAGCTGGCTGTACCAGCTTCATTTCCCAAACCCATGGGGAGCACCCATGATGAGGACATTGATGTTCTCACCCCTTCCTTGGCCACCAGCAGCTGCTTCTCGGCGTTCTGCTTCTTGATGTTATAGTACTGGACCTCCACCTCGTGGGTCAGCTGGAGCCACTTCTGCAGGGCCTCGGGTGCAGCCCAGCTGCAGTGGGACTCCAGCTCCTTCTCCGCGTTCTTGAGCGCCATACGGACCTGGAGGAGAAGCGCCTGCGCGTTGCAGCGGTGGAGGGGACACCCTGCCCTGGCAGCGCCACCCCTCCGCTGGCGGCCGACCCGGCACGTGTCAGGCAACAGCAGAAAGAGGAAGGCTCCACACGGCTTCATCTCACTCAGGAGAGAAGCAGAAGTTGCTTTGAGAGGTGGTGGGCAAGGGAGAGGGAGCGCAGCAGCGCAGCCATCGCCAGACAACGGCCGTCAGGGATCTGAAGGGGGCTACAAGGATGCTGGAAAGTGACTCTTCATCAGGGCCTGTAGGGACAGGCCAAGGGGAATGGCTTGAAACTGCCCGCGGGGGGGCTGAGAAGAGCTCTCAGGTTATGGTGCTGAGGCCCTGGCACAGGGTGCCCAGAGAAGCGGTCGCTGCCCCATCCCTGGCATTGTTCAAGGCCAGGTTGGACACAGGGGCTTGGAGCAACCTGCTCTAGTGGAAGGTGTCCCTGCCCAGGGCAGGGGTTGGGACTGGAGGAGCTTTAAGGTCCCTTCAACCCAAACCATTCCATGTTTCTGTGACTCTCCTTCCATCCCAGCTCAGTCTCCTCCACACACTCAATCCTGCTGGAGAACGGAGAGATTACAAAACTAGAAGAAAGTGGGCAACAAGCAAGTCAGACACCCAAACCTTACATAAAGCATTCAGTGCTAGAGCCCAGCATGAACTAACACTTCTCTGCCATTACACATGACATGGAGAGACTTCAGAGGCCTGACACAAGCCCTGCAGGTGTAATTGCCAGGGAGCCAAAGGCACCAGGTTACACACAGATCCTCTGAAGTCCCTTTCTGGGTCCTGAAGGACACTGGCAAGGTCCATCAAGAAGCAGCAAAGAGGCACCACCCAGGAGAGGTCAACTGCTTATATCCCTTATGTGTAATTTAGTCTTGTTGAGCATAACAAAGCCTAAATCACTGGATTCAGAATGGCAGACCCCAGGCAGGTCTGATATTATCCCTCTGACACGAGCAGCACCACTCCCACCACAGGCAGAACTGACCACGATCCACAAGCATCTGGGATTTAGGAATAAGGACAATCAGGAAATGTGACACCAGCGATTTGGGGTAGAGGAGTGCTCAAAACCTTGACAGGAATGTTTCTAGGGACAGGTGGAAAAGGGAAGTGGTACAGAACAACAGCTAAGGACCAGGAGTTGAGATGAACAGTGGCCAAAAAAAACCCTCTTGGTTCTGCAGGGAACCAACACAGGTAGGAGTTTCTTTGTGAGGCCACACTCTCCTGTGAAGATTCCCAAGATCCCATTTTGATCAGAACACTTTATAGGGCAAGGAATGATCTGTGGGGCTGCAGCCCTGGCTGGGGTTGTGCTCTGGGGGAGGATGACCTAGTGAGGAGAGGACTGGTATGAACAACCCGCTATGGGAGAGTCCCATCCCAGAAACACACTGCAGCTCTATCTCATACCCCCAGCTCCAGCAGGAGCTTCCAAACCCTCCAGTATCACTTTAGTGATAAGAACCATCTGCTGCAAAAGAAGGACTTGGTTTAATATTCCCTGGGACCCTAGAATATCTTAAATGGGATGAGGTTTATGGTCAGTGGGAGTGACTGGTTAATGTTGGTGGTGGTCTACAGCTCACTGGGATGGTGTCATGTTATAGGCACGCAGTGTGGGTCAGGTGGGTAAAACCAATACTCACCCTGGCAATGCATCCCTCCTGGAGGCCTCTAAGAAACAACAGAGCAGTTGAGTCACCTCCAGCTCTGCAGGTTTCTCACCAAACGTAAATGGAGGGGAGGAGGGATGGGTGAGATCCTGCCTTCTCCAGAAGCCAGGGGCAGGCTGGGTACAAGGGCTCGGGGTCACAAGAGGAAGGCTACACATCTTTTTTTAATGGCCCAAAACAAAGTGATAGTTTCTGTTTGTGTGAGTATGGACATCCCAGTGTGTGTCCTGCAACGGGGCTCAGGGACGTTGCAGGGAGGCTGGAGAGCAGTTGGGAGGAACAATGCCCCATCCCTGGCAGTGTTCAAGGCCAGGTTGGACACAGGGGCTTGGAGCAACCTGCTCTAGTGGAAGGTGTCCCTGCCCGGGGCAGGGGTTTGGGACTGGAGGAGCTTTAAGGTCCCTTCAACCCAAACCATTCCAGGTTCCATGATTACCAGGGCAAAGCTGGTCACAGGCACCTGCAGGTCTCTGGGCTGTTGGTACTCCAAGCAGGAAGGGAATTTCTCTTTGCTGACTATGTGCATACCCAGGCTACACTGCCCCATGGTTCCTGGTGACCTGATGGCCCACTTCTTCCTCCCTTGTCAGTGGAACCCACCAATTCCTGTCTTGTTTTCTGCCCCATCCTCCATGGTGGCAATGAAAGACTGGACGTGGTCAGGCTGGGGATATGCTGATGGCCTCAGAATTCCCAAGGCACTTGATTGGCTCATGCAATTCCAGCTCGCATCAGCTCAGGTTGAACTGATCTAGAAATTACAGTCAGGTAAAAACTGTCCCTCAGGGGAGCAGGAAGCAGCAACTGGATTTGTGGGATCAGGCATCTCTTGTAGGCTTGGGCAAAGGGCAATTCCCAGATGCTCATGCTCTGCCCTCTATTATTGCAGGTGCCATGAGCATCATCCTCGATTTCCTTATTCTCCTATAGCCTTTGCTGCAGGTCTCAGGGTTTGAAGCTGTAGGATTGGAAGGGCTTTTCCCAACCTACAACAAACTCTTTCACAAATGCTCTGTGCATCCTTCTGGACAAAACATGTTTCATTGTGCCCAGCAGCAGCATGAGACACAATATTCCAGACCTACATTAGGATACGTAACTTGGGGACATTTTTCCTGCTCATCTAAACTCAAAACTAGTACTTTTGAGAACTGCATCCCAACTCTAACCTTGCTGTAGAGATTCCTATCTAGTGCTGAATTTCCTTAGAAGCAAATCTCCTTCAGGCACCTCTCTGATCCACCAGAAAACGCATTAAGCACAACCAAAGTCCTTATAAATCTCTCCTAAACCCATGAATAGATACAAAAGAGCTTATGGTTGGGAGTAGGAATCAGGAGTCATCAGAGGGTGCAGCTATGGGTCAAGTTCAACACCTCTCCTTCCGTGGGGCAAGATGGGACAGTGTGTGGCAGCAGCACACTGACCCCACTGGCACAGCCCCTGCTCCCAGCGCACAGCAGCGTGGTTACGGAGTACAGAGGACTGGAAGAACTCCTCAGATCTCTTCCTCTGCAAAGGGCAGAGGCAAAGCAAAGTGGAAGAGCATCATAAGCAGAGCACCCCCGGGTTCCTCAGGGCAATGAGGCAGGGTGAGGAGCTGCTCGTGCTGCCTTACCTGCTCCAGCTCCTGCTCGGCATACTTCTGCCGGCTGAGCTCGTTCTCGGTGCCCTCCCGCAGCTCCCGCAGCCGATGGGCCTCCTGCTTGGCGATGCTGATCTCGTCCTGCAGCTTCTTCTCCAGGTGCACCTTCTCCACCTCCACAGAGCGATGCTCCTCCTGAGCCTTCTGCAGCCTGGAAGACACAGAGAGCCCCGTGCTGTGTGTGCCTGGCTGGTGGCACATACACAGGAGGCCACATCACAAGGGCTGCCCAGCCACCACCTACCCAACCCGGCTCTGTGTGACTCTGGGTTATGTGCACAGGGATCTCTTTGTGGAAACTCAAGGAAAAAGTTCACCATGGCCAGGGAAAAACTAAATCATCACCTCCAGAGTCTCAATTTATTTTCAGTGCTTTTACAGAAGTGAAGACCTTTGTTTAATGAACCAAAAAAGGAGAAGGAAGATCTGCCTGAGTAGGTCTGACCATCCAGATGGATGTTCCCCTTGTAAAAGCCTTCAAATTGAGACATGTCTTAATCTTGCCTGGAAGTTATTCTTTTCCTCATAACAGAATTAAATTGGTAGGAATTATATACATGGCAACAAAAAGTACCAACAGATTCCTTGTACCCATTGAGAAAGGTTCAACTGTTCAGGCTGGAAAGCCTCAGCCCTCTGAAGGAGATACCACCACGACCAGAGTGAGATGCTTCAGGGTTTCAATGATGTTTGCATGTTTTTGGTGTTTTTCATAGAATCATAATCTCAGAGCGGTTTGGGATGAAGGGACCTTAAAGCTCCTCCAGCTCCAACCCCTGCCCCGGGCAGGGACACCT
>NW_009942118.1:36189-45260 GCF_000696875.1 Nestor notabilis | reverse complement strand
CCAAACCCCTGGTGCCCACCCTCCCCTTGACCACTGCCGGGGTTGGGCCAGCCACAGCTTCTCTGGGCACCCTGTGCCAGCGCCTCAGCACTCTCCCAGGGAAGAACTTCTGCCCAAGAGCTCATCTCGATCTCCCCTCTGGCAGGTTCAAGCCATTCCCCTTGGCCTGTCCCTCCATCCCTTGTCCAAAGCCCCTCTCCAGGTTTCCTGGAGCCCCTTTAGGCCCTGGAGCTGCTCTAAGGTGTCCCCTTCAGGAGCCTTCTCTTCTCCAGACTGACCCAGCTCAGCTCTCTCAGTGACCAAGTAAAACTATCCACAAAATGAAGAGAAAAAGCCCTCAGTGGAATCATCTCCACCAGAAATAAGTATTTCAAGGTCCTAAAATCTTCTCCGCCTCAAGATCAACATCCGAACTGGAAAGCAAACCAGTGGAGCAATGTGTCCTATGACAGATGAGCATGACAGTGGCTCTGGGTGGGCTGTACCTGACCAAGATCACATCTGGAGAGAGGGCTCTGTGGGAGTCCCTGAGCAGGCCCTGCTCATCCCAGCCCAGCAAAGGGAAACACCGCTCCTCAGCTGCTGCAAAGGCTGCTCCCTGCAGCCCATGCCGTGGTGTCCAGCCTGGTACTGAAGGACATCACTTGGGTGTGCTCCTGTGCAGCAGGGACCCATAGCTGCCCTTGAGGTCAAGAGTGAAGCCACCCACTGCCCCTGCAAAGACTCCTCTTCCTCAGGCTCCTCCTCATCCTGCAGAGGGCCAGTTAGAACAGACTGGATGGGCTGGACTCTCTCTGCCATCGCATTGTCTCTCCTCTTGGAAAAGGCCCAATTCCAATTGACAGCTCTGCTGAGAAACTCAAGTGTTTTTCTCCCAACTGAAAGAGGCTCTTGCCAGGACATTCCGTGTTCTCAGATAAGCCCACGCTCTCTGCCCTGAGCAGCAGTCCTAGAGCTCTTCCATACTAGGCCTGTATGAATCCCAAACCACCAAAATATCTCTCTTTAAAGGAGAAATTCCCTCGTTCTGTGACGCAGAAAAGGGATGGAATTTTATCCTTCAGCTAATTCCCAAAGGCACTCTAACATTGTGTTTTCCATGACAACCTTCTGTTCTTCTGACAGGCCGTGTTTGCTTATGTTGGTCACAGACAAAACCATGTTTTGTGTGTGCAGTCACCTTCAAACCCAGACAATTGAGCCACAGTGGTTCCATGTGCACTGAGCTCCATAAGACAACAAAGTGCCTTCAGAGCTGCAGTTGTAAGCACAGAATCATCATGGAATGGTTTGGGTTTAAGGAACCTTAAAGCTCCTCCAGCTCCACCCCCTGCCCCGGGCAGGGACACCTTCCACTAGAGCAGGTTGCTCCAAGCCCCTGTGTCCAACCTGGCCTTGAACACTGCCAGGGATGGGGCAGCCACAGCTTCTCTGGGCACCCTGTGCCAGCGCCTCAGCACCCTCACAGGGAAGAGCTTCCGCCTCAGAGCTCATCTCAGTCTCCCCTCTGGCAGGTTCAAGCCATTCCCCTTGTCTTGTCCCTCCACCCCTTGCCCCTCCACCCCTTGTCCAAAGCCCCTCCCCAGGTTTCCTGGAGCCCCTTTAGGCACTGGAGCTGCTCTAACGGCTCCTCTTCAGGAGTCTTCTCTTCTCCAGGCTGACCCAGCCCAGCTCTCTCAGCCTGGCTCCAGGGCAAGAAATCAAAAGGCAATGAGGGCAAGAACTCAAGGTCCATCAATACAGATCTTCATATGCTTTTCCATCCTCAGTAAGATGTGCTAAGACATGAGCTTTTTGAACTCGATGGGCCATTTAACTGACTGGGAAGCATTACTATTGAAGGATGTTCTCAAAAGATCTTTTGAAGAGGAACAAAATACGACTTTTTACATCAATCCTCCCTTCCCAGCTCTTCCGGAGCCACTGGAGTTGTTCATCAGCACCAGCACTAGCAGCCAGCAGGTAACTGAAAGGTATCACACACCTTCTGGAGGTCTGTTCAGCACCAAGTTCCAATGAGGCTGGACAGGAGGTCACGTTGAGCTCTAGGAAAGGAGTGTCTGAGCAGAACTTCAGAAAAACTGATGCTGTTTGGAGGTTCTGCTGCTCCTACAGTGGCTCAGGACCGCAGCTGAACCTTGCTGGGGCTCCAGGATGAAGAAATGAAGGTGCTTTCCCCCTCTTTAAAGGAGGATTAGCTCAATCCTGCACCAAGATGCCCCACAATGCCCAGGGATGCAGCTCCCACCTCCTGAACTCAGCTCAGTGCCCTCTGCAGAGGACAAGCCCTCCCTGCCACACACTGCAGAAACAACACAAGCTGCTCTGGCTTAAGAGCCCAGCTATGTCCAGTATAGGTGGTTTTGGGTTTCTTCCTCTCTGGCTTTAGAGCATTAGTTGATTCCCAGGAACATCCACTTGTTTACGTGGCTCTGCCCTCAGCAGCAGGGCCCAAGGTCGTTCCACACACGCTGCATTCACAGCAGAGGGTGTCTGGAGCTCTGCTGTGACCTGCTCCTCCGGGACACCAGAGACCTCCTGCCCTGGATGCAGCCCTGCGGCTCCAGATGGACAATAAGGAGGAATTCCCATCTCCTGCTGGCTGTGGAAATGTATCTCCTTCTCTCTGGGGTATTTCCAACCTGTGATGTAGAATTCCTCAGAGCTCTGTGGAACCAGCTGTAGGTTAGAGCTGGCTCCATGGCAGGTAGAGGGGAAACGCCCCTTATTCTATCCCTGTGCCAAAGGGAAAGCAGGTCACGTATCCACATTCCTGCCAGGGAACTTGCCCAGTTTGGCACCATCACCTTGGTGCTCTCTCAAGTGTCTGCTCCTCACAGACACCAACTGATGGGGTCACACTCGAAGGAAAAACCCTTCCAGCAAAACTCAGGAGCAGACAGATCCCTGAAGGCTGCTCATGGAATGCAGGCAAGAACAGGCTGTAGTCCTGGGGAAGCTGCTCTGAGGCCCCCCTGGAGCCTTCTCTTCCCCCCAGCTCTCTTAGCCTGTCTTCAGGGCAAGAAACCGAGGGGCAGTGAGGGCAAGAACCCACGGTCCAGCTGGGGCTTCATATTTAACACTCCAAAATGATGTATTTTGTCCATTCTTCCCAGGCAGCACTCCTGGATGCAGGTGTCACCCTGCAGACAGGGAAAGGATTCAAGAAGGGATGTGTAATTCCTCTGTTTCTTCCATGGATTCAACATGCTTTTTCCCCATCAAAAGCCAGCGCGAAACAACCTGACCAGCCTGGATGCCAGAGCCTATGTGAGCTGGATTCCTGTGCACGCCTTTAAGAGGCTCTTCTTCCCCTCCAGGTATGGATTTAAACTGTAATTTCAGGGAGTGGGGATCCCAATATACTGTCATAATGAGTCAGAAAGGGAATAGAAACCACACCACTTTCACTGTGAAATTCCACTGCTCCTACATACTTAAATGGGATAAATGAATAGGAAGTACCTCCTTGAAATAGAGGAGGCCCTCAAAGTGAAGAGTGACCACTGTCAAGAGCAGCTGGAGAGCTCCCATCCACTTTGCTCAGATGGATGATTTGCTCCATAAGCCCTTTGATTTCTTGCCCTTAAGAGAGGCTGAGAGAGCTGGGCTGGGCCAGCTGAAGAAGAGAAGGCTCCTGAAGGGGACACCTTAGAGCAGCTCCAGTGCCTAAAGGGGCTTCAGGAAA
This sequence comes from Nestor notabilis, assembly GCF_000696875.1. Taxonomy (NCBI): domain Eukaryota; kingdom Metazoa; phylum Chordata; class Aves; order Psittaciformes; family Psittacidae; genus Nestor; species Nestor notabilis. Next base: position 41,572 of record NW_009942118.1, on the reverse strand, counting down.
TCTGGAGAGGGGCTTTGGACAAGGGATATAGGGACAGGCCAAGGGGGATGGCTTGAACCTGCCAGAGGGGAGATTGAGATGAGCTCTGAGGCAGAAGCTCTTCCCTGGGAGGGTGCTGAGGTGCTGGCACAAGGTGCCCAGAGAAGCTGTGGCTGCCCCATCCCTGGCAGTGTTCAAGGCCAGGTTGGACACAGGGGCTTGGAGCAACCTGCTCTAGTGGAAGGTGTCCCTGCCCAGGGCAGGGGTTGGAACGGGAGCAGCTTTAAGGTCCCTTCATCCCAAACCATTGTATGATTCTATAAAATCTAAACAAACACGAACCTTGCAGGTAGGACTGACAGCCTGATGAATGCTCCAGCTGGGCGGACACACAAAACGTACCTTTCCTGAAGGTCATGGAGAGACTGCTCAGCTCGGTGGAGCCCCTCCAGGTCCTTCATCATCTTCTTCATGTGCTCCTTCGAATAGCGATTCTGGATGTAGGCAAACCAGCAGCCACCCACTCCGATGACAATGGACACCACCAGCATGAAGTCCTTCAGGTGGTTGTGTCGAGTCACTGGAAGAGACCAGAGGCACCACTGAATTCAAGAGAACATGACCATTAATGCACCAGAGCTGGACAAGGGAACTTAAGACAGTGTTAGAAGGAATTGTGGGAAAGGTTTCATAAAGGGAAAAGATGATCTTGGCAACATCTATTCAATTTGAATGCGGAAGCAAAAAGAAGAAAACCAGTTCCAGATCTTGCAGACATAATTTGCCTGGCAACACGTGACACAGAAGGTTCCTCCACACAGGAACCCCCAGAACAACCGTGCTCCTCTGGCGCAGTGCAAACACCACCAAAGACAAGGATTTACGAGCTATGACCGTGATCGTGGAGATGGGGCAGAGCCAGTGTAAAACTGTCAAGTTGCCAAACTTCCCATCAGAGCTCCCACTCGATGTGAAACCCCATTTCCAACAGCCAGCAAACAGCCTGGACACATGTAAGAGAGAGGAAGGCACGAAGTGGGGGTTAAGCGCTAAACAGAAACCAAACCCAGGATTCAAGCAGGATTTCCCAGCTGAGGAAGAGCAGTATTTAGTGTGCACCCAAATCTCCTGATGCCCCAGCGAAGCCAAGTGCAGGGACATGGGTTTGCTTTAACTCATCCCCAAATCACAGTGAATCTCTGCTTCAGACAAGACATAAGATGCAGACGCTAAAGATTATTATTGCTGGTATGCAAAGTGTGGGGAAGCCAAGATGAAAAGGTGTTAAAGGAGGATGCAGAGGTGTTTGAATTCGGAGGAAAAGATGCTGGATTTGAATGAATTCAGTATTTGGGGGCAGGAGGCTGGAAATATGATTGACATTCTTGTGCATCTCCATTAAAGGATTTACTTGGGGTTTCCTTGCAAAGGCAGAACAACAGCGGGGACTGTGAGAACAGGGTGCCCAAGGAATTGTGGCTGCCCCATCCCTGGCAGTGTTCAAGGCCAGGTTGGACACCGGGGCTTGGAGCAATCTGCTCTAGTGGAAGGTGTCCCTGCCCGGGGCAGGGGTTGGGACTGGAGGAGGTTTAAGCTCCCTTCATCCCAAACCACTCTGTGAGTCTGTTATTCTGTGATCTCCACCAAGCACAGATGACAGGTTAGATCAACGTTTTCTGTTTCACATCCTGAAGCTGTCATGTCACTGATACAGGGATTCCACAACAGTCCAGTTGCAAGCCACAGACAATGGTCTGGTGCTATCAAGAATAATACAAACACATACACACAAAGCTTAAAGAATTGGCCAAAATGAGCCATTCCTACTCAAAGGCTTTAGACGAAGCATCACTTAAAGGTACGAAGAGCCTCAGATAACCTTGTGCCACAGGAACAAGGGAAGACACCAGCTTGCAAAAGGCAGTGGAGCAGAAGCTGGCACTAAGCTGGACTCACTCACAGCCAGAAGAGCAGACATGTCCCAGCACTAAGGGCATTAAACCCCTGACCAGGGAAAAGCCTCGTACTGGATCTCCAGTTCTGACTGAGTTATTTTTTGGTAAAGAACAGCTGAGATGTGCCATAAAACCCAAGGCTTTCGAGGTCATTTCTCCCCCAGCAGCAGATGATGGATGTGAATGCTCGGACGACTCTGACTGCATCCGAAGGGACACGTTACATGGGGCTCATTGCCAGTGACACCCATGGCCTGCAGTGATTTTATCGTGTCGAAGTGCTGGAGTCTGACCTGGTTACAGCACCAAAGTACACCTATAGACTCCTTTGGTCACAGCTCAGCTTTAGGTTTCTCTGTAGGTCACTCTCCACTGGAAGTGAGATCAGCCTGAAGGTGTTTTAGTCTAACAGGGCCACCCTCATGAGCAGAAACATCATTCCTGGAGTGACTCGAGTGAGCTGCTGCTCTCAGTGGCTGGTAGGAATTGCTCTGCTTGAGTGAGAGCCAGAAATGAGGAACAGACATGAGCCAGCACAAGGATAAAAGCAGCCAAGTATCCTGTCTGTACAGGAATGTAGTGATGCAGCGTGATGGACATTCTGCGTATAGAATGAAGATGCTCTAAGACCCCTTGGGACAAGGGCCTGTAGTGACAGGAGAAGGGGAATGGCCTGAACCTGCCAGAGGGGAGATTGAGATGAGCTCTGAGGCAGAAGCTCTTCCCTGGAAGGGTGCTGAGGCGCTGGCACAGGGTGCCCAGAGAAGCTGTGGCTGCCCCATCCCTGGCAGTGTTCAAGGCCAGGTTGGACACAGGGGCTTGGAGCAACCTGCTCTAGTGGAAGGTGTCCCTGCCCGGGGCAGGGGTTGGAGCTGGAGGAGCTTTAGGGACTGCTGGGGGTGCAGCCCAGCACACGGGAGGTTTCTGGCACGCTCTGCCAAGTCACAGTGACCAGAGTCCTCCCCAGGGCTGTTCTCCATCCAGCCTTCCCCCGGCTGTGTTTGTGCTGGGAGTTTCCCATTCCTCACCAAGCTTTTAAGCTGTGTTGAACTTCACAGCAGTGATGAGCAGCTCATCGTCACAAGGCTGGACCTGGTGCCCTGCTGCAAAGCAGATGGAAGTAACTGCTGGTGGGGATCCAGCCACAGTTGGGCACTGGAGCCGCTCCTATTCTCCAGGAGTGGGGCAGGAGCAGCCATACAGCTTCCAGGAAACCCCCCTCAGCTTAACGTGCAATTCCTGAAGATAAGGAATAATCCCCTCCCACCCATCAGGAGCATATGAATAGGCTTTCAGCAGAGATCAGCTCCATAAAGATCATGGCTCAGCAAAACTTCCATAGCTTATGAGGAGCTCTGTCTTTTTTTTACCTTTAGGACAATAAAGACATATTGTTCCTTAAATACCTCTGACATTCACCTCTGGAATTCTATGGAGTGATGAAAACTCTCAACGCATCATTCCCTCTCAATGCTGTCCCCAGCCCACCAGCCCTGGATCGATGCATTAACAGCATTAAACACAAGAGATGAAGCTGTGAGATCCCAGCTCCTGTGTTCCCAGCAGGTGAGATCCCAGCTCGGGAAGGAACCCCCCCATGGCACAGGGGGGTGAGGGCTGGGTGCGCTGCTCTGACACTGCAGCATCCCAGATACACACTAAGAAAGAGGAGGAAGCACCTCCTCATTCCAGTCAGCTCTCCTGCAAACACGGATCCCTTCCAGACACTGCTGAGCTGCTCCAGGAGCTGTGTTTTTCCCAGAAGCAGATGAAATACCCTGGCACCATCTCAAACCCACCCTGGGCTGTTCCTCACTGAGACAAGCTGCTCCAACACAACTCCAGCAGCACCTCTCCCCTCCACCAGTGACTGTTCCAGTCTCAACCCTCTCTGGGAACACTTGAGCTGTGACCTGGCAGTGTTTTCTCAATGGAGACAGGTCCTGTGGCCAGCCTGGATGTGCAGCAGCCCAGCCCAGGGGCTCTTCAGTGAGCAGGAGGAACACTGGGCTGGAGAAGAGACCAGCAGCATCTTCCCTCCTGCAGCACCCTGAGCCCAGCAGCAGCAGGAAACCCTACCTGAAGCCACACTGGCAAAGCCAATACTGGGAGGCACGAGTGGACAGACACACGGTACCTGTGTGGCACAGGGAGCTGCCCTGGGTGAGGAATGGCCAGAACAGGGCTCACCAGGGGCACTGATAGTGACAGGCCAAGGGGAATGGCTTGAACCTGCCAGAGGGGAGACAGAGATGAGCTCTGAGGCAGAAGCTCTTCCCTGGGAGGGTGCTGAGGCGCTGGCACAGGGTGCCCAGAGAAGCTGTGGCTGCCCCATCCCTGGCAGTGTTCAAGGCCAGGTTGGACACAGGGGCTTGGAGCAACCTGCTCTAGTGGAAGGGGTCCCTGCCCGGGGCAGGGGTTGGAGTTGGAGGAGCTTTAGGGTCCCTTCCTTGAGGGATTCTATGATCACAGCTAAAACACACGTGCCCCTGATTGCAGTGAAGGGTCTCTCCCTGCACGGGGAGGGACAAGACCCTCCTCCAAGCCCTCAGCCGACATCCAAGCGCTGCTCTCCTGATCTTCGCAGGCACAAGATCCATCACCCAACACACCACAGACAAGTTCCAGCATTTTTTGGAAAACATTCATTTGTAAATTCCACACTAAAGGAATAAACAAGATGAACTCTGGTCCTGTTTCCATCCCGGATGGAATATCACAACATCCTCTTCCTAAGGAGCAGCTCCTGGCAAGCTGCTGCAGACAGGGAGCTTTGAACCCCTCTCACTTCACGCCCCGAGGCGGCTGCCAGGCTGACTTGCTGGGGTGCTTTGGTTTCCACCACTCACACCTACTCCAGCTTTTTTCTCCTTTATTGCTTCCTCTGCTGCAGCCATTCCCGGCCTGCCCAGCACGGTCCCACTCTGCCCAGCCCGTTCCCAGCGCGTTCCCAGCCTGCCCAGCCTGGTGCCAGCAGAGCTGCCCCCAGCCCCGCAAGGCCTCAGCTAAGGCAGGTTTAGGTTCGTGCAGGGCCATCCCTGCAGCCCCACCTCGAGCTGGCAGCTCCAGTGCTCAGGGCCAGCCGGGCCCAGCCCACAGCACTGGACTAACAGCAGCAGCTTCCACTCCAGGCAAGCGGAGAAGGAACTCGAAGGAGAACTCACTCGGGTGAAAATGCAGCCATTTGCTTCCTACACCTTTACACTGGAAGATACTGGATGACCAGAAGAATTCAAGTCTTCATGCCCGGGAAGGAACAAACAGGGAACAAAGGTGAACTTCAGCCAGGCTGGCTTTTCCCTGCAGGTCTTCTGAGGAAGGCACCTCCGAGCACAAGAGTAATTCAGCTCCACTGATGAAACTCATAGAATCAAACTTACAGAATCCCAGCCTGGTTTGGGCAGGGACCCCTTCCACTAGAGCAGGTTGCTCCAAGCCCCTGTGTCCAA
>NW_009942118.1:32587-36158 GCF_000696875.1 Nestor notabilis | reverse complement strand
ACTGCCAGGGATGGGGCAGCCACAGCTTTTCTGGGCACCCTGTGCCAGCGCCTCAGCACCCTCACAGGGAAGAGCTTCTGCCCAAGAGCTCATCTCAGTCTCCCCTCTGGCAGGTTCAAGCCATTCCCCTTGGCCTGTCCCTACATCCCTTGTCCAAAGCCCCTCTCCAGGTTTCCTGGAGCCCCTTTAGGCACTGGAGCTGTTCTAAGGTCTCCCTGGAGGCTTCTCCAGGCTGAGCAAACCCTTTATCTGTGAGGCACATCCCACCACCAGCAGCTTCACTCTCTCAAGAGCACAGACCAGGAGACCACCTGCACTGAATACCCAGCAGAACTGTAACAGGAACTCATCCAGAAGCACTAAATCCATCACTGCTCTGAAGCTGCTACAAAGGTCACCAAGCACTTCCCAAATGTGCTGATTATTCAGGGCTGCTGAAAGCAGCTGTTTCACAAGCCTTTCCTTAAGGAATCGGGTTTGGATAAACAATCTCTCATCACACACCACAGTGTGAGCTGGAGACAAACCAGAATGATCAGAAAATAGCTAATATCACCTCCTAAAAAGCATCAAACTCTACTGCTGCTGACATTGAAAGCCTTGTTTCCTCTTGCCACATACCCACATGGAAACTGCTCAATCTCCAACAATCTGAGCTTACTGATCTGAGCAACCCCAACCAGGACGTTCACTGGATCACTGAGCACTTTCATCAGCGCAACCACGAGATATTCCTACCCCAGTGCCACAAAAGCCACGTGACACAAGGAGCTCCTCAGACACAGAGCAGGGCCCTGAATCTCAAACCATTCCATGTAAAAATTTACATGACACTTAACAGAGCATCCAAGGACTGCCTGAAAAGTCCCCCCCACCCCACCCCAGCACAGGAGCTCCTGGCTGGGACCTGTGCTGGGGAGCAGCAGCAGCAGCCACTCATCCACGATGTCTCCACCAGCCCTGTGCAGAGCTTTGCTGGTAACACAGGCCAAGTGTAAATCAAAAAGCAAATTGTGCCTGAATTGAGTAGGTGTTTTTAACAATTGGAAGCAGAAGAGACTGATTGCACAACCTGGCTGTTAATTCACCAGCTGATAGAATCCCAAACTGGTTTGGGTTAGGAGGGACCTCCAAGATCATCCAGTTCCAACTTCTATCTGTTCTAAGCCTCCTAAGTTCCGCTTGGTTCATTCTGCGCAGCCAGTTTTCCCGAGATTTGCCTCATTGCACCTTTTCTCAGGAATCTGAACACAGACTGAAAACAAGAGAAGGTGCAAGAACAGGGGGCTTAAACCCAACAAAATAAATGGAAGAAATCATTTCTCTCTGAGGGAGCTGGGCTTGTTCACAGACTGGTTTGGGTTGGAAGGAACCTTAAAGCTGACCCACTTCCAACCCCTGCCCCGGGCAGGGACACCTTCCACTAGAGCAGGTTGCTCCAAGCCCCTGTGTCCAAACCGGCCTTGAACACTGCCAGGGATGGGGCAGCCACAGCTTCTCTGGGCACCTTGTGCCAGCGCCTCAGCACCCTCACAGGGAAGAGCTTCTGCCTCAGAGCTCATCTCAATCTCCCCTCTGACAGGTTCAAGCCATTCCCCTTGGCCTGTTCCTACATCCCTTGTCCAAAGCCCCTCTCCAGGTCTCCTGGAGCCCCTTTAGGCCCTGGAGCTGCTCTAAGGTGTCCCCTTCAGGAGCCTTCTCTTCTCCAGCTGCCCCAGCCCAGCTCTCTCAGCCTGGCTCCAGAGCAGAGCTGCTCCAGCCCTCGCAGCAGCTCCGGGGCCTCCCCTGGCCTCGCTCCAGCAGCTCCACATCCCTCTTGTGCTGTTGCTCCAGCACACGGGCGTCAGTGTGTGCTCAGGCAACACAGTCTGCCATAAAATCATAGAATCACAGAATGGTTTGGGTTGGAAAGGACCTTAAGATCATCTAGTTCCAACCCCCCTGCCATGAGCAGGGACACCACACACTAAACTATGTCACCCAAGGCTCTGTCCAACCTGGCCTTGAACACTGCCAGGGTTGGAGCATTCACCAATCCATCTCATCTGCAGGATTCCAAGCAGGAACAGGCCCTGTTCACCTCCCCAGAGCACCTAAAGCTCATGAGAGAGGCATGAGTAAGAGGGAGAGAGACAAAAGTCCATTTAATAGACACTAGACATGAGCCAGACGGAACGAATGCAAAAGGAGCACCCCAGCAGCGCCGAGATAAGCATCAGAGAGCTTCCAGATGCCAAGAGACGCCTGTAATCAGCATCAAAGAAGCAGAGTCCCTCATTCCCATCCATCCCAAATGCCTTCCCATCCAGAATAAAGCCATTTCCCTCATCTGGAGGCGGCTGATCTGCAGCCTGAGTCACTGATGAGCCCCAGGGCTGACGGAGCCGGGTCCCGGCCGCAGCTTCCCTTGGAGCAGGGAGCAGGCAGGGTGCTGCCCTGAGCAGATCTCCCTGGGCAGCTGCACCACCCCAAAGCACAGGAACCAGGGGAAGGTTTTACCCTACAGCCACAGGAGATCCCAGCAGGACAGCGGACCTGCATCAGCAGAGATAAAACAGAAGCCCAGCAGGCAGGATGCTGCCAGGCTATGGAGCTGCTCCGATAAACCCAGAGACAAACCCATTCCTGTTTCAGAGGGATTACACCAGGGACGAGGTACCCTGTGCAGCGCAAAGTGTGCTTCCCATGGATCTGTCTTTGCTGTTCAAGCCTCAGCAGAGATAGATCCTCTTGAGGAGCAGTCAAAGGACTCTCAATTCTGGTACTTACGGAGAGGAGGCCCAAAGAGCACCGTGTCCAGAGCCTTCAGCTGCAGCTTCTGCCTGTGGCTTCGATCTGTCATCTTCAGGACGCTTCCCATCATGGTGGCATTGTTCACTGCTAGCCTGGAGAGCAGTTAGAAAGAAAAGTAGGGTTGGTCATATCCATTGGGATTAATAACTGACCAAACATTAGGAACATGAAGGCTACAGGAGGAGAAACACAGTAAGCAGGACCTGAAAGCTCCCAGCGTAGGCTATCAGAACTAAAGAAATCACTCAGATACTGTCATCTCTGATACAGGATATGTCAGGAGGGAGATAAACAGCAGTCTTTGGCTTTACATGCAGAGAGAAGGAAAACCCAAGGCCACGTGTGTTTCACTGGCAACCTCAGGTCCTGATTTCCCATGAAAACGGATCAGTTGGTGTCCTACCAATCCCAGATATTATTATTTTTAACCAAAGCTCTATTGCTAGCCCCGACATCTTCATAGATCATAACCCCCCACTTCTTGCTTGGAAGAACTGTTGGGGCATACCATGTACTGCCTCGAACCCCTTTTTTTGACAGTCTATAAGCCCTTTAAGTGACAATAACCTTTACCCAAAGAGCTGGACTGAGCTCTCTGGTTTAGGCCAACTCATTCTCTTGAGGAACTCAAGCCTTAGAAGTCTACTTTGCTGGAGCATCAAGGGGCATGGATTCCCACCACCACATACCAGTGCTGCAGAGGAACACAACTAGTAGCCCTTGAATTCGGAATGTAAATGCTACTTAGATGACACCCAGAAAGTGAAGTTCCAACCAC
>NW_009942118.1:30542-32384 GCF_000696875.1 Nestor notabilis | reverse complement strand
CTTGGCTCTGTTGGTACCAAGGAATCACACAGGATGTTATGAGCCGCCTCAGCTCTGGTTTATTCCCTGGCACCATCCCAGAAGAACACAGGACAATGTGGGGAGCACTGACCTGGGCATGGCATGTCCACTCAGCTGCAGCTTTCGGAAGGTCTCTTCGTACTGTGGCAGCTCCACGTAGGTAATGAGCCACTGAACCACCTCATCCACGGTCCAGTTGTACACTGCAGGAGAGCCAGAAAACCAGCTTAGTATTTTTAGTGAGCAACTGAAGTCACTGTGGCAGCACCAAGAGCACAACCTCACCCTGCACAGCTCAAACTGTCACCTTCAGCAAAGGAAGAGTATCACCAGAGATTAGTATCATGGAATGGTTTGGGTTGGAAGTGACCTAAAAGCTCATCCAGTTCCAACACCCTGCCAGGGGCAGAGACACCTTCCACTAGACAGGTTGCTCCAAGCCCCATCCAAGCCCTGATGTTTAAACACATTCCTACTGAGTATGCAGTGAGCTGGGTCGAGACATTATATCCTGTGGACTATTAGCCAAGAAATAAGCCCCCTGGGATGTTCCAGCAAATCCTGCAGCTCCTCATCCCCTGGCTGGTGTGATCATTTCTGGGAGTATGTTCTATGCACAATGGGCTGCTACAAATTCAGGTAGACACAATGGGCTGCAACAAGTTTACCCTTAGAAGACACCAGCAAGGAGGGCAAAGGACGGGTGCACTCCCCACAGCAGCATCTGACAGCAAAAGCTTCAAGGTGCTTGGTTTTACATTGTGCTTCCAGCTCAGGAAAGAACAAAACAGACCATGAGGCCACCAGGTAAAGGAGAGAGCACAGGCAGTGCCTCCTGGCAGCCCTGCACGATGTCATGGAATGGTTTGGGATGAAGGGACCGTAAAGCTCCTCCAGCTCCAACCCCTGCCCCGGGCAGGGACACCTTCCACTAGAGCAGGTTGCTCCAAGCCCCTGTGTCCAACCTGGCCTTGAACACTGTCCACCAGCCACAAGTACTGTGCTGGATGTCACCACCTCACATGCTGCTGGCCCAGCCTCTGCTGGTCCCTCTCTCACATGCCCTTTCCACCAGCCAAGTGGAGAAAAGTCCCATTTCCTGCTGGCTCCAGGGTGAGCGGCTGAAGTTCAGTGCTCCATGGCACAGCTTCAGTGTCAACAGTGACTTGTCCCACAAGTACGAGAAACATCCTGCAGGGAGCTGAACGCCTTCGGCGGAGAGATGACAGAGCGAGAGCCAAGCGCTGAGCAACAGAGAGCAAGGCTTGAAAAGCAGATGTCATCCCCATGATGAGTCAGGGATGCACGTTGGCAAACACAAGGCCAGCAAAGTCCCTCACTGAAGGAAACTCCTGGCAGTTAATGGTGGCTGGCCCAGGAACCGTGGGAAACCTCTTGTATAGATACATAGTCGGCGGAGAGATGACAGAGCGAGAGCCAAGCGCTGAGCAACAGAGAGCAAGGCTTGAAAAGCAGATGTCATCCCCATGATGAGTCAGGGATGCACGTTGGCAAACACAAGGCCAGCAAAGTCCCTCACTGAAGGAAACTCCTGGCAGTTAATGGTGGCTGGCCCAGGAACCGTGGGAAACCTCTTGTATAGATACATAGCATCATGGAATGGTTTGGGATGAAGGGACCTTAAAGCTCCTCCAGCTCCAACCCCTGCCCCGGGCAGGGACACCTTCCACTAGAGCAGGTTGCTCCAAGCCCCTGTGTCCAACCTGGCCTTGAACACTGCCAGGGATGGGGCAGCCACAGCTTCTCTGGGCACCCTGTGCCAGCGCCTCAGCACCCTCACAGGGACGTGCTTCTGCCTCA
>NW_009942118.1:25876-30407 GCF_000696875.1 Nestor notabilis | reverse complement strand
CACTGCCAGGCGGCTGTCCCTGCCCACGGAGCGGCCTCAGCTGCGCTGGGAATGGTGCTCGTGGGGCAGGACTCAAACAAGCTCTGCAGAGCCCAGTGTGAACTGCTGGGGGTGAGGAGCTGCTCCCTGGAGGCGCCCATGGAGATTCCTGCCTGCGCAGGAGGAGTGTGGGCACCGCTGCTGCCTGCACCCCCCCGCCTGGCAGGTGTCCCCACCACCACCAGTGACACTGTGCTTGTCCCTCAAGGCCCCTCCACCTCCCCACACCTACAGCCAGCTTTGCACAGACAGCCCCAGGAACCTCTGAACCCCTCAGCTTCCTCCTCTTTTTGGCCTTGCATCTCCAGGTCTTCATTTGGGGAAGAAATCCCTGGGAAACAAGCTGGTGGCGTCAGGCAGCACCATCCAGTGCAAAGCCGAGCAGCTCCTGTGCCCTGCATCCTGCTGCTGGGATCCTGCCTGCTGCTCCAGTGGCTTTGGGAGAGCCGAGGGCCACATGTGTCAAGCCCAACACTTTGTAGGAGCAGCACAACCTCTGCATTTCTGCAAAACTGGGGGACAGAACTTTTCACTTTCCATGTGTGCCCAGGAACAACAGCAACAGGAGGCAGGAAAAGCACTTGACTCGAAACCAGATGAAATGGGCAGCACCACCCTGGACACCCATCCCCATCAGACCTTGGTGCTGGCTCAAAGCTGCTTTTCACACCCACATCAGGAGCAGACCTTTTCTCCAAGCCCGATCCTACTAGTTCTTGGAGTTCAAACTCCAACACTGGCTCCATATGAGACCATCCCTTGGGAAGCAGTAACTTAATCCATCAGTGGATGTACAGAGTGATGGGAAGGGGAAACCAGAGCAGGAACTAAATCCAAACGCAAGGAAAACCATTATGTCAGAGCAACTCTGCCCAGAGATGTGCCAGGTCCCATGTGTGTCACAGCAGAGAGAGAGCAAAAGCAGCTCAGCAATTAAAGGCCCTGGGGAGTATCATGGGATGTTCTCCTGCCACCCTTAATGATTTCTGCCCTTTCTCAGCCGAGATCCAGACAAACTTCAGGCAAAGCTGCCTATAAACAGCTGTACAATGGAATAAAAGTTAGTAGGAAGCTCTTCCCTGTGAGGTGCTGAGGCGCTGGCACAGGGTGCCCAGAGAAGCTGTGGCTGCCCCATCCCTGGCAGTGTTCAAGGCCAGGTTGGACACAGGGGCTTGGAGCAACCTGCTCTAGTGGAAGGTGTCCCTGCCTGGGGCAGGGGTTGGAGCTTGATGAGCTTTGAGGTCCCTTCAGCCCAAACCCTTCCAGGACTCCATGATTCTTTTCCTGACCCCCTTGGACACCTTCCTTGCCAGCATCCAGGAGCTCAGGGCATGGGGCAGCCTGCAGCAGCCAGGGAAGAATCAGAGAACTTTAAAGCTGCTTCCAAGATTCAGAAGTTTCAGGAAGTTTCCACCAGTGACTCAACTTCCACGGGTGAAGTCACCAGGATGGATACTGCCATTTCTTAACAGCCTGCACTTAACACAGACTCATGGAGTGGTTTGGGTTGGAAAGGACCTTAACGTCATCCAGTTCCAACCCCTGCCACAGGCTTATTTCTGCATCCCATGGGTTTGTGTCCACCTCCAGCCTTAGGACTTTATTCCCCTTCTCTTCACCAGATTAAGGAGCTTTTCTGGTTCAGCAAATTCCTTCTGAGGAAAATATGATCTGCAGGAGAACTCCCACACAGCTCTGTTGAATATTTAGGATGCTGCTACCCCAGAACCACCTGCAAGAGGGTATTTGAAGAAGAATCTGGAATATGACATTACTTGGCTCTATTTTAATCCACATTTATAGGGACAGGGAAACCAAACAGTAATTTATACCTTTATGGCCATAGTCAGAGGCCAGGATCAACAGTTTGGAAGTATCAAGACCAATGAAAACTTGCAATGTCCCCCAAAAAAGAAGCCAGAACAGTACTTGGACAAGGCAGCCAAGGAAGCAGCATGTACTTCACAGGAGGGACACACAGTGCTGCCGACAAATCCAAGGTGTTCATCCCTTTCATGGCATGGGGCAGGTAGAACAGGCTGTTTCAAGTGGCTTCTTTGGCTTTTCTTACCTTCAGATGTCTTCCAGGCCTTCCAGAGATCTTCCACACTAATGAGCTTGTCCTCCCCATGGAAGGTGCTGTGCTTGACTGTTGGGTCATGGTAATTTAAGTCCTCCCTCAAGAACTAGAAGAAGAAACAGCAGGATTATACTTGGATTCAGCTTTGAGGGAGATGAGTATTGAAAATCTAGAGATGATCTTTCACACACCTTCCTTATTCTTACATCCACAGGTTGTCACATAACTTCTGTGGCAAAGTTCTGCTACATCTCAGCTGTGGCATCTCTGGCCTGTAAATCTCTGATCAAAACTACTTCATCTCCTCAGTTCATCATGGAATCCTGGAACGGTTTGGGTGAAGGGACCTTAAAGCTCCTCCAGCTCCAACCCCTGCCCCGGGCAGGGACACCTTCCACTAGAGCAGGTTGCTCCAAGCCCCTGTGTCCAGCCTGGCCTTGAACACTGCCAGGGATGGAGCAGCCACAGCTTCTCTGAGCACCCTGTGCCAGTGCCTCAGCACCCTCACAGGGAAGAGCTTCTGCCTCAGAGCTCATCTCAATCTCCCCTCTGGCAGGTTCAAGCCATTCCCCTTGGCCTGTCCCTCCATGCCCTTGTCCAAAGCCCCTCTCCAGGTTTCCTGGAGCCCCTTTAGGCCCTGGAGCTGCTCTAAGGTGTCCCCTTCAGGAGCCTTCTCTTCTCCAGCTGCCCCAGCCCAGCTCTCTCAGCCTGGCTCCAGAGCAGAGCTGCTCCAGCCCTCGCAGCAGCTCTGGGGCCTCCTCTGGCCTCGCTCCAGCAGCTCCACATCCCTCTGGTGCTGCTGCCCCAGAGCTGGATGCAGGATACAGGGGGGGTCTCAGGGGAGCTACTGAGTTGCTCTCACACGTAACACCACCTATCACAGACCTGCCCCTGCTTCTAACACATTGCTCTCTACTCCCAGTTCCAGCAGTTCAGTCTGCTGCCTCTTCACTGACAGTGAGCACATTCCTGCCCAGGGCCATGCTGGAGCCAGCTCTGGAGCTGCACCCTTCATCAAGAGCAGCAATCTCGCCACACATCAAACCATTCTGCTTGCTCTTTTCCAACCAACTCCGTTCCAAGCCCTTTCCTGACACAGCAGCAGCAGAAGAGGTCAGAGCATTTCCACCACATGTACCTATGGCAGCAATAATCCTTCTTTCCAGTTACTTCCTCTCTCTCAGCTCAGAAATCCAAGTCCTCTTCAGCCACCTGCACCCTCACCTTGGCAAGACCCCATTACCCCAAAACATCTACCAAAGGGACAAGGGAGTGTTTCTGAAATCCAGCACTGCCTTTGGAACAGCCCCAAATCTGGTATCATCTGATAGTTACACACTAACACAAGCTGTAAAGCCAGAAAGAAGAGGGTACAGCCCTTATGATGAACAGTAAAGCTCCAAAGTTTACCACAAGACCGAAGATGATGCCTGCAGGCAGGGCAGGGTGAATGAGACCTGCAACAGAAGTGTTAACCCAATAGTGCTGGGAAGAGAGAGAAGTGAAGACAACAAGAAACCTGGAGAGGGGCTTTGGACAAGGGATGGAGGGTCAGGCCAAGGGGGATGGCTTGAACCTGTCAGAGGGGAGATTGAGATGAGCTCTGAGGCAGAAGCTCTTCCCTGGGAGGGTGCTGAGGCGCTGGCACAGGGTGCCCAGAGAAGCTGTGGCTGCCCCATCCCTGGCAGTGTTCAAGGCCAGGTTGGACACAGGGGCTTGGAGCAACCTGCTCTAGTGGAAGGTGTCCCTGCCCGGGGCAGGGGTTGGAGCTGGAGGAGCTTTAAGGTCCCCCCCAACACAAATATATATCTGACTACATATATATACAGTCAGTGTGGTCTGCAGATGTATCTCAGTGCACTCAGGGCACACATCTGCAATAGGAATGCACTCCAGCAGGGTCACACCTCTCCATCTCAGAAGAGAGGCCAGAAAGAGAAGACACCAAAGTGAAGAAAACTGTGTAAAATAATGTATAAAATGATGAAGGGAGAGTGAAGAACAACCAACAAGATTCGAGCCTCACTGTCTGCTGCCTGAGGTGAGGGGTAAGTGAAGTATGTGGGTTCCCTTACGGCAACAAAATGAAGAGAGAATTTCGCATTCCATCCCTGCCTGCCCCAGCCAGCACATGATTCCTGGGCAGTAGCTTTAGCATGTATAACAAAACTACAAGGAAAAGTCACCTCTAGATAAGGGGATCAGACAGGACATGAAAATATCTGTGAAGGTTTGAACTTTCCAGGCTCTCCACGAATCCACTGCAGATGTTCCCAAGGCCACCAACAGTTCCCTGCAGCCTGACCTGGTGCCTCTCATCTCTCTGCCTGTCCAGCTGAGAGACTTCTTGGAATCATGGAATGGGTTGGAAGGGAGCTTAAAGCTCCGCCAGTCCCAACACCCCGCCACGGA
>NW_009942118.1:22209-25749 GCF_000696875.1 Nestor notabilis | reverse complement strand
CGCCTCATAGCTCATCTCAATCTCCCCGCTGGCAGGTTAAAGACATTCCCCTTGTCCCATTCTTCCCATGGATAATGGGATAACTTGGGCAGCTCCATCAGGGCAGCCGGTGCCCGTCAGCTGGTGCCCGGGAGGGGACATGGCAATGTCACCCAGCGCCACAGGCGGCGGCTGCCAGCTCCCACCGGGACCGGGGATCAGCTGCTGCTCTGTATATTTAGCTCAGAGCACAGGAGGGAAAAGTGATCTCCTGCAGCTCCCCTCCAGCACAGGATCACCACAACAAACCCCCAGGGACTCTGCGGAGGGGACAGTGCTGCTGTGGAGCACATCGCTGCCAACAGCCGGGCAGCAGGATCCAGGATGGGCCATCACCTCCTTCGAGAAGCTGCTCATGGATGGAGCTGCACACCAAGGACACCTTAAAAACAGATCGGCCCTTAGTGTATGTTGGAGCGAGGCCAGAGGAGGCCCCGGAGCTGCTGCGAGGGCTGGAGCAGCTCTGCTCTGGAGCCAGGCTGAGAGAGCTGGGCTGGGGCAGCTGGAGAAGAGAAGGCTCCTGAAGGGGACACCTCAGAGCAGCTCCAGGGCCTAAAGGGGCTCCAGGAAACCTGGAGAGGGGCTTTGGACAAGGGATGGAGGGACAGGCCAAGGGGAATGGCTTGAACCTGCCAGAGGGGAGATTGAGATGAGCTCTGAGGCAGAAGCTCTTCCCTGTGAGGGTGCTGAGGCACTGGCACAGGGTGCCCAGAGAAGCTGTGGCTGCCCCATCCCTGGCAGTGTTCAAGGACAGGTTGGACACAGGGGCTTGGAGCAACCTGCTCTAGTGGAAGGGGTCCCTGCCCGGGGCAGGGGGGTGGGGCTGGAGGAGCTTTAAGGTCTCTTCAACACAAACCAGTCTGGGGTTCTATGTTTCTGGGATTCCATGATTCTATGTAAACTCCTGTCTCCAAGCTCTCTTTCTCTAACGTGTGCGACTCCAGGCAGGGGCATCAGAGGTTGAGAGGAGCCAGGCCTGATGGAGCAGTAACAAACCATGTTTCCTTAGGAAACCAGGCTAACAACATCTGAAGATTCCTCGGGATGAGCCTCTACCAGAGTTGCCCCTAAACTGCTGGAGCTGCTGCTGGAGTGAGCGTGGAGGCAGAAATAGAGCAGTAATTAGGAGAGGTTCCCCCAGGGACAGGGCTTTGCTTTAATCGAGGTCACTGCTGTCATCTGAAACTCTGCTGAAAATCCACTTCCAGAACGGAAAATGCAATGATGGGTTAAGGGCAGCATGAGGCTGTTGGGTGAAAATTCACCCATAGTTAGAGCACTTTGAAATGACCCTTAGTTTCTGTCTGTCTGACCCATTCTGCCCAGTCAGGTCTTCAAAACATACCCAAATCTTGCCCTCAAAAGGCCAAACTAATAAAGGTGAATACAAAGTTCCCAATGGACCAAGGAACCAGCAGGATGGGAGTGAAGAGCTCCCTCTGGCCACTGAGCCCCCCATGCTCCAGGGCAGAGCCCATGTGCCATGGATGGGTGCTTTGGCACGTACCTCCGGGACCAACATCTGAGAGAGCCACAGTCTCTGCTGAAGCTTGGATCTGCTTCTGGGGAAGGGGTGATTGAACCTGAGCTGCAGAATGATCATGGCCTCATTCTCAACAGATGGAGCTGCTTTTTCTTCTTTTTATTAAAAGAATTAATATATGATGAACAGAAATGCAAAGAGCAGAGAGCTGTGGTTTAGCAGGGACCTCATCCAACCCGGCTCAGCACCTGGGCAAGGGGCAACTCATCCCACACTGCTCAACGTCTCAGTGCAAGACCAGTCACTAACACGTTGTATTCTGGAGCTATGTTAAGATGTTCGTTCACTTTGTCTGTCGCAAATCCACATTTTAACAAACAAAAGTCAATCCCAAGCACATAATCCTACACTAAAGGGAGACGGCTCAAAGTGTTTGCAGTGCAAGAGCTTCCACACCTATGGAAGTACCCTGCAACTGGTTCCATCCCACCCGGACTATCCTGTGACTCCTGAGGTGGGAGCTCTGCCTGCTGAAAGAAGAAGGGTGAATGAAGTTTAAACATAAGCTGCCAGAGGGGAGACTGAGATGAGCTCTGAGGCAGAAGCTCTTCCCTGGGAGGGTGCTGAGGCGCTGGCACAGGGTGCCCAGAGAAGCTGTGGCTGCCCCATCCCTGGCAGTGTTCAAGGCCAGGTTGGACACAGGGGCTTGGAGCAACCTGCTCTAGTGGAAGGTGTCCCTGCCCATGGCAGGGGTTGGGGTTGGGGCTGGAGGAGCTCTGAGCTCCCTTCAACCCAAACCAGTCCATGATTCCATGATAATGCACACAGCAGAAACCAGCAGAGAGCTGCTGGGTCCAAGACAAGTGATGCAGGAGCTCAGTCCTGGTCTGCCCCACCTCTGAGGTGTCTGAACACTGACTACAACGGTACCAAGGCCTTTTGAAGCTTTTTAAGAGAAACGGATTTTATTACTCACACACTGGCAATATCTGGACATAAAAGGACCGGACGGTACAACAGCTTTGAAGGGTTAATCCTGTTAGTGCTTGTGCAATAACCCTCAACTAGTGCACTGAGAGAGGCAAGAGTTGCTGAGAGAGACATAAAACTGCTCATTAGTGCCCAGCCCTAACACATGATTATCCTCAGTCTAGTAACGGGTGAGTAGGATGCCTGAAGTGAGAGGATTTCCCTGGGGCTGCTCCAGGAGTCAGTGGGAGCAGTGGAGCTGCAGCTCCAAAGCCATGTGGAGCCAGGAGCTGCCTCCAGGGAAAACACCAAACTTAAGGACTGCAATTGAAAGCTTTTCATTTAATTACTCCATGAAGTGGGATTTAGGCAGAGGGAACAGAATGCAACCTGGGAGCAGACAGCCAACAGCAGCTCATTGAGAGGGTGCTGAGCTCCAGGCTGCTGTGTCTGGAGCAGCCCTGAAGACTGGCACCATCCCAGAACCCAAAGTGCCTTTGTGACAGCTTCATTTGCCCAGTAACTCAACTGCTGCATTGGGCTGGGTGGGAGATTTCACCTCCCTGGATGGTGGTTTCCCTACCCTAGAAGCAGGAACAAGGTGCCCTGGGGAAGGGCTCATCATGGACGGGATGTTGTGTGGTTCTCATGGACAGCGCCGTGCCAGCTGTCCTGTGCCTTCAGTCATGGGGGAAAACAGGAGCCTTCTGGACCAGGAGCAGCAGGACACAATTTTGTACCTTCCCAACCCCACGGAGATGCTGTCAAGGTCTCCCACAAGCCATACAGGTTGTGCAGCACTGTCCCCATCAGGCCAAGGCCTGGGGTGCTGAGGGCACATCCAGCAAAGCTCTGCAGCACAGCACCAGTGGCTGCCAACCCACCACCCACCTCTGGCCAGGGAACACCAGGAACTGGCTCAGCACCAGCCCCGGTCTCAGCTCCTGGCTAACTCCCCTCTAGGGCCAAGAATAAACACAGGAGGTACATGGAGCTGTTATGCCTAAAGGGGCTCCAGGAAACCTGGAGAGGGGCTTCTTACAACAGCG
>NW_009942118.1:14250-22111 GCF_000696875.1 Nestor notabilis | reverse complement strand
CGAGAGAAAGTGTGGCTGCCCCATCCCTGGCAGTGTTCAAGGGCAGGTTGGACACAGGGGCTTGGAGCAACCTGCTCTAGTGGAAGGTGTCCCTGCCTGTGGCAGGGGGTGGAACTGGAGGAGCTTTAAGGTCCCTTCAACACAAACCACTCTGATTCTATACCTTGTGTGTAGAAAAAGATTAAGTGGCTAGAAACCCTCAAAACTGAAGCAAAGCCACATACTAATAGTCCTGATAGTCACATACTAGTCCTGAAATACACTGTTTGGATCAGAAACTTGGCTCAAGATGGCACATTGCTTCCTCTGCCAGAGGAAAAGACCGGCAGCCAACAGCCTAAGACCTGGCACACGTGAAGTTCAGACACCCCCAGCGTCAGCATTACCCATGACAACACCCCTCCAGGAGAGCAGGGCTGGGGCAGGACTGCACAGCAGCGAGCACTAACCTCATCGCTCTCCTCAACGTCCACGTTGCCGTTGGCATCATCATCCATCTGCTTGTGGATGTTGCGGACGGCCTCAAAGCTGAGCTGCTCGTCTTCATCGTGGCACAGGGGCTTGTCGATGCGGCAGAATTCTGCTGAGGAACAAAACCCCACGTCAGGCACCTGGTACCAAAACCATCCCACCGTGCTGCTTGTGCTTGACTAGCACCCTGAGCAGCACACACTGCACAACCGGGGGCTCAGCAGCAGCCAGGGTCCGGCACAACCCCTGGCATGAAGGGCTGGTCATGTCCCACCGAGGCTGAGCTTCCAGCTCAACATCTTCAGCACTTGGTGCTCCAAGGGCAGGTCCCTGCTGGGCTGCTCCTGCCTGCACCATGTCCACTGATGCCCTGCAGGAGGGAACGGGGGACTGCACCTCAAATTTACCTCCCATGTCATGAGCTGCACGTCTCCCTTGGACACTGTTAGTGCTGGCACAGCGTCCATGAGGACACTGTGAGAGCGAGAGCTCCGTGTTTAAACAACACGTCAATTGAAGAAGTCTCCCTCCTCATGTTAGAAACTGGGATTTTCTGGCTTCCTTCCATTATTTTTCTACATTTCATTTCTCACACATTTCTCTCTCCTGCCACAAGCCCGAGTCCATGTAAGCACCAACGTGGCTGATCCACCCCTCCTATGGCATTGCCACACGGAGAGGTGTTGACCTGGCACAATGGCAGAGCAGGCATGCAGAGACAACAGCCCAGATGCCAGGAACTGAAAACATGCCCCAAAGCTGAGCTCCCTGTGTGACACGCGTCAAGAAACCCCCTTGTGATTCACAAAGGCTACATCAGGGTGAGGATCAAGAACTGTCCAGGGTGTCGGCCGTTTGCCAATGGCACGAGCCACTGACGAGGCATTTGGGAGACATTTATCTTTGAAGGTTTACCATGGAAACACTGTCCTGCACTTGGGCCACAACAACCCCATGGAATGCTCCAGACTTGGGGACTTGTGGCTGGAAGCTGCTCATGGAAAAGGACCTAGGGGTACTGATGGATGGAGCTGAACATGAGCAGCTTGTGCCCAGGCAGCCAAGAAGCCACCAGCATCCTGGCCTGTATCAGCCCCAGTGTGGCAGCAGGGCCAGGGCAGGGACTGTCCCCCTGTGCTGGGCACTGGTGAGGCTGCACCTCGAATCCTGTGTCAGTTCTGGGCCCCTCACTGCAAGAGAGACATTGAGGTGCTGGAGCGGGGCCAGAGAAGGGCACCGGAGCTGGAGCAGGGCCTGGAGCACAAGTGTGATGGGGAAGGGCTGAGGGACCTGGGGGTTTAGTGTGGAGAAGAGAAGGCTCAGGGGGGACCTGATCGCTCTCTGCAACTGCCTGACAGGAGGATGGAGCCAGGAGGGGGCTGGTCTCTGCTCCCAAGGAACAAGGGATGGCACAAGAGGAAGCGGCCTCAAGCTGCCCCAGGGCAGGTTTAGCTGGAGCTGAGGAACAATTCCTTGCCCAGAGGGTGCTCAGGCATTGGAACAGGCTGCCCAGGGCAGGGCTGGAGGCACCGTCCCTGCAATCCCTGCAAGTGTTCACGAAGGGCCAGCCAGGCTCTTCATCGGAAGCTGGTGGAGATAATGACACCTGGACTCATGGAGCCCAGGAAAAATCCCTGGAACAGCAACACGGAGCGAGCACAGAAGGCAGGGACACCACCACGGTGGGCAGGGTCGGATGAAGGCAAAGTCAGTGTTTCCCTGCTCGGGTCTGCCAGGAAGCCTTCGTTCTTCCATCACACCTTTGGATGCAACCAGAGGCGCAAGAGTGACTAATGGCACTGCCCAGTGTCGTCCATGAACCTCACACCAACCAGGGTGAAGGCATTTTGTGCCTGTGTCTTTTTGATGGTTGTAACTGGCAAGGAGGGGAACTTGGCAGGATAACTTTAAACATTACTGGATGCCCAGCACTGGTGTGCACAGATTTGGTCTTCCTCTCCTACCCTGCACAGTCATGGCAAGGTCAGCTCAGCACGTTGGCTGGGCCCTTCTGCAGTGATTTCTCATGCTGATCTCAATGGCACAGAGCAGGAACACAGGATGCTCGTAGTATTTATCCTGCCTTTGGGCTGGGCTTCACAAAGAACAGTGAAATCAGGCTAAAAGATACCTCCGAAAATACTCTGTGATCATCTTGTTCTAGGCCTGTGCTTATTATTACAGCAACACTCTGGCAAAGGTGAAATTCTGAGCAGGAAAGGTCATGTTATGAGAAAACAGGAGTGGTTTCTTCATGTTAACACCCTCGTAGCCACGTAACCCCAAAGCACATCCATCCGAGTGTCCGTCCAGCATTCAGGCAACAAGACACATGGGTGGAGGTGATCTCACCAGGTTCATGCAACCACAAGGACAAGCCGTGGGGATTTGTGATACCAGGCAGCAGAAGGAGCAATAAAGCCATGGTTGCACGTGTTGATAACCAAGCAGACAACAAACAGCTATCAAGTGAGTAAATAGGGAGGAATTTGTTTGCCTCAAGGCCAGGAAAAGCTTGAGTAAGTGGTTGAATCAGCAGGAGCCCCTGCCCTGGTGACAGGATGGCCATGAGGCTGCACCGCACAGCATGGGCTACCCTGTTATCTCAAAGGGAACAGAGGCTGCAGCTGTCCCATACCCCAAGTGAAGAAACCAAGACCAGGGCCAGGACCTTGCCTAACAGTTATGGAAGATTAACCCCAAAGCTCGTGCCACAGTAACCACTGTCTCTGAAAGGGAGACAAAAAAGACCAATCCAAATGCCAGGTCATCTCTTGGTTCCTCATGAGAGGCTGATAATGTTAATGAGGGCTTAATGGCCAGCAGGCCCTGCCCTCCGTGTCACACACACACAGGACACCCCATGTCAGGCCCTTCCAACACAAGCCCTGGCACCTGCAGCGAGCGGGAGCCTTGAAGTGAGTGTGACACCAGTGTGAAGTATCGTCCTCCTCTTCCAGAGGGCCTGGCACAGCACTGATGTGTGCTACAGCACCTTCTGGAAGGAGACACTTGCCTGTCTGGTCCTCACCACTGGTCCCAACTTGTCCCTTAGGTGTCAGACCACGCCGGGATTTGAGGGCCCCTCAGGAGCTGACACCATCATCCCTCCTCCACCCTCCCACCCCACCTTCTGAGTCATCAGGAGTCTTTTGTCTTTTCATCCCGCTGCTTGGTGCCTCCAGGCCTCTTCTGTATCTCCGCCCATCATCTCTTAACAGCTGTGGTCCATCCTTCCCTTCAGAACAAAAGGACATCTGCCCTCCCCTGGGGTGTCCTGATGAGGGCCACTGCCCTGGGCACTATCAGCACATGCCATCTTTATATCCCTTCTCCTGCCATTGTTTCCCGCTCACACGGACACACCTTCACCCCTCGGGGCTCCATCCCCACACAAAAAGGTCTGTGATCACCTATGCAATCTCCTACCATCAGCAGGCACTTAGGCAGAGCTGGAGTGACCTGGAATCATGGAATGGGTTGGGATGAAGGAACCTTAAAGCTCATCCAGTCCCAACCCCCTGCCCCGGGCAGGGACCCCTTCCACTGGAGCAGGTTGCTCCAAGCCCCTGTGTCCAAGCTGGCCTTGAACACTGCCAGGGATGGGCCAGCCACAGCTTCTCTGGGCACCCTGTGCCAGTGCCTCAGCACCCTCACAGGGAAGACCTAAACCCTTGCTTCAATCCCCCCCTCCACCACAACCCCTTGTTGTTTGCCCTGGTGGGGTGGGGAGATACAGCTCTGCCCCCCCATTGCTCTCAGACCTCTGCAGACCAGCTCTCAACATCCTTGCTTGGGTGCTCTGCCCTCAAAGTGCCAACGTCACCTATTTCCTTCCTGAGAAGTTCCTGTTTGCTCTCCTCAGGCCCAGCACTGGGTAACGTTTCTGCTGGGCTGTCTAAATAAGATAGAAAAGTTGTTCCAGTACCACCCTGTGAGCAAGGAGATTTTGCCCAGGATCAGCCAGAAAACACCACGTCAGGTCCTTTACAGGATGAGCAGCAGCAGCCAAAATATCCCACAAGCAGGAAAAGGATCCAATGAGCTGAAATAACTTGAGATTGGATTACTCCGTGATAATAAACTAAGTCATATAACTGCTTCCACCTTACACACTCCTTCCTTGTGTGCTGAACAAACCTGAGCCATTAATCCCATACCAAACAGTGAGAGCCATCCAGACTTGACTTTAGGGATATCCTTCACTCAACAACACTGTCCCTTCATAGACTCACAGACTGGTTTGGGATGGAAAGGACCTCAAGATCATCCAGTTCCAAACCCCTGCCCCGGGCAGGGACACCTTCCTCTAGAGCAGGTTGCTCCAAGCCCCTGTGTCCCAGCTGGCCTTGAACACTGCCAGGGATGGGGCAGCCATTAACAGCTGATGTTCTTCAAAAGTAACTTCACTGGAGACAGGGCAAGTTCCACCAGTTCATTCAAATCTGCCAATGTTGTGGGTGATCTGAAGCCCAGACACAACAGCATTGGCCACGCACCTCAAGACAAAATAAAGCTTGTCCTACCCCTAATCCGCCCCTTCCCAGCCCTTTTCCATGCCAGATCCAACCCACTCCCTGTCTCCAGCAGCATGGATGAAGCCACACTGGGACCTGGGACCATGACACACCACACTGGATGCTCTACTCGCACCACGCAAAACCTTACCCTAAGTGCATCAAATCAGGGAATCAACCAGGTTGGAAAAGACCTTTAAGCTCATCCAGTCCAGCCGCTCCCCAGCACTGCCAAGGCCACCACTGCCCCATGGCACTGAGACCTCGGCTACACAGTGTGTGACCTGTGGCACCAGCCTTTGCTCTCCAGGACATGGGATCAACACTCCTGCTCTATGAAGAGATCGGGAGATCACAGCACAGCCAAAACCAGCCTTCCAGGTACTTTGGAGACACAAACTCAGTGAGGGGTGGGAAGAAATCAACGTCAATCCGAAATCCTGCAGCAGATGTGAGTCAGCGGCAGCCCACGGCGCGCGCTCTGAACGCGGTGCTGCGCACAGAGATGCTCAACTCAGAATGAACTAATAGTTGTTATTTTTAAGTGAAAGAGAAATTGCTAAAAGGCAAAAACCACAGACTGGATGAATCACCTCTGCTCTGGAGCCAGGCTGAGAGAGCTGAGCTGGGGCAGCTGGAGAAGAGAAGGCTCCTGAAGGGGACACCTTAGAGCAGCTCCAGGGCCTAAAGGGGCTCCAGGAAACCTGGAGAGGGGCTTTGGACAAGGGATGGAGAGACAGGCCAAGGGGAATGGCTTGAACCTGCCAGAGGGGTCCCCAAGTCCTACAGCTCACAGGTAACTCAGACCATCGGAACACAGGAATCCCTTTTTCCTCTCTCCAGGAGACCTGAGCAGCAAGAACATATTTTCTCCATGTCACAGCCTTCCCCTACACACGTG
The DNA here is from genome assembly GCF_000696875.1 of Nestor notabilis. NCBI lineage: Eukaryota > Metazoa > Chordata > Aves > Psittaciformes > Psittacidae > Nestor > Nestor notabilis. The sequence continues at coordinate 16,222 of NW_009942118.1, read as the reverse complement.
TGTACATACACTGCACCATGGCATGGTGAACCCTTTCCACACACATGCCATATGGTACGTGTCAGATCATGGAACCACAGACTGGTCTGGGTTGGAAAGGACCTTAAGCTCATCCAGTTCTAACCCCCTGCCACGGGCAGGGACACCTCACCCTAGACCATGCTGCCGAAGGCTCTGTCCAACCGGGCCTTGAACACTGCCGGGGATGGAGCATTCACTTCTCTGGGCAACCTGTTCCTTCAGCCTGTGCAAAGGGTAATCTAATGACCAGCTCCTGAGCTCCCAGTGAGTACCACGACTGAGCTGACGTGATCCATCCCTCTCTGTCACTTCCATGTGCAAGGATGGAAAGCACCATTCAAAGTCACCGTGGGCACAAGGCCAGAAGCTGGAGCCAAGTTTGACCCACTCCGGTTATTTCAGCTGAACAAACAGGATCTTTTCCATAACTACTGACTCGGTAAGAAACTGGCCCCATGGAGTTCCAGTGAGCAGGGTACGTCATGGATATCTTGGGAAGGGAATGGGAGAGCCTGGTTTGGGGAATGCCAGAGCTCTGGTCCTGAAGCAAGCACCAGATGCTCACCCACAGCTGCACAAGGAGGGCAAAAGACTAGATAAAACCAACTTGTTCCTCAGCATTCCATAAACCCTCCATATGGAAGGGTTCACACTTGAGGAGACCCCTGCAACGCTCAGCACTCACCAGCCTCTGGCTATGAAATGATTCCCAGCAGAGTTTATATTTGGGTTGGGATGACAGCAAGTGTTTTCCCTTCCTGTCCCATCGCTCCCCACACATGTGGGTGCTATGGTGCAGCTACGAGCTCACAGGCTGCTGAATCACAAGTTACAAATGGAAGAGATGGATGTGGTCATCGAGGCTGGGGAGATGATCCCAGCAACATCACCCTGCTCCTTCCTCAGCAGTGTCCTCCTGCCAATCCCGCATTGGACCAAAGGCTGGACACACTTCAGAGCAACAGCATCAATTAGAACAGTCTCCTTAAACCAACAAGATCCTGATCATGGAGATGCCCCATCCCTGGCAGTGCTCAAGGGCAGGTTGGACACAGGGGCTTGGAGCAACCTGCTCTAGTGGAAGGTGTCCCTGCCCAGGGCAGGGGTTGGAGCAGGAGGAGCTTTAAGGTCTCTTCAGTCTGTGATTCTCCGATTCCTCTGAAGTTCTCTGCTGTGCGTCTTTGGCATGTTGAAAAGACAAGACATCAGAACATTCATTTCAAGCTGAAGCAAACAACAGATGTAATAGTTCATAACTGACGTGAGTAATCAACTGAAGTGTCCGTTAACTGCACCCAGAAACAGGAACACTTCATTTCTGTGTAAGGTAATTATAGCCTCCCTCAGCCTCCAGCAGCACAAGAGGCTATTTAAGGTACATGCTTCTAAATAAGAAAACCTAGTCTTGGAATACTATCTTTTTAAAATAAATCAAAACACACGTGGGAGGGAGAATGACATAAACCTCCAAACTGGAGATAGGAGCTTTCAGTATCCACAGGGAAGGTAAAAATATTGCCATTACTGCACGAGCATGAAGAGGCTAAATTAAGAATATTATTGCTTAAGACAGCTCAAAAATAGTTAAATCTGAACAGAAACATGCATCTGGTGTCCTCTTGATAGAGATATCAACAAGATAGTTATGACACAGCCAACAGAATGAGTGGCTGCACAGCTCTCCTACGTAAAGAGTGAGGATTTTATGGATATGGGGCTGGAGGAGCAGTAGAAAACAAGCCCCCTTTGCTCACAGTGTTACAGGGAGCTGCAGCCAAATGTTCCTGTTAAAATGTCCCATTAAAGATTTCAGCCCCATCAGTGTCCATGCTCCAGGCAGCACTTGGTAAGGAATCCCAGCCTGGTCTGGGGTGAAGGGACCTTAAACCTCCTCCAGCTCCAGCCCCTGCCCCGGGCAGGGACCCCTTCCACTAGAGCAGGTTGCTCCAAG
>NW_009942118.1:12990-14219 GCF_000696875.1 Nestor notabilis | reverse complement strand
CCAACCTCCCCTTGAACACTGCCAGGGCTGGGGCAGCCACAGCTTCTCTGGGCACCCTGTGCCAGCGCCTCAGCACCCTCCCAGGGAAGAGCTTCTGCCTCAGAGCTCATCTCAGTCTCCCCTCTGGCAGGTTCAAGCCAATCCCCTCGGCCTGTTCCTCCATCCCTTGTCCAAAGCCCCTCTCCAGGTTTCCTGGAGCCCCCTTAGGCACTGGAGCTGCTCTGAGGGCTCCCTGGAGCCCCCGTCAGCAACCCCCCAACCAAGGCTGCCGGAACCCCCAGGGAAGGCTCACTGCCCGCGCTTACCCCCCGAGCCTGGGCCCTGCAGCAGGCACCTGAGCGCACATTCCCCCCCTCTCCTTTGGGGAGAGCAGCCGCACATCCCCTCGTGTGTCCCTGTCATGGAGAGCGGGGTCCCCTCGGGCCATCCCCAGCTCACCCTGAGCGGCTGGTGCTGGAACCGGGAATCTCGGTTTGCCAGGTCTTCGGCACCTTCACGTTGGGGAGGGGGGAAGGGAAGTGCATGAGTGCTGAAGAAGTTTGTCTTGTTTTGTCAGCAGCCTACAGCAGCTGGGGGGGAAGGCAACAGGGAAGGAAGAAAGTAAATACAAAAATAAATAAATAACCCAAAAATTAGAAAAGGAGAAAGGAGGAAAAAAAAAAAAAGAAAAAAGTAGGAAAAAAAAGAAAAAAGTTAAAAAAATAAAATAAAAAAGGGAAGGAAAAAAGAAAATAAAGAAAGAAATAAAGAATACAAACATCTGTCTTGTGTTTCTCCTGTGAACTCTGTCCCATCAGAGCCCGTGACCACCATAGCACAGCACCAGCACACACACGGGACCAGCACCATTCCCGCTGTCCTGGTGGGATTCCCTTCCCAAGAGCAGAGCTCTCACCCCTGCAGCATTTCCGCACAGCCCGAGCCAGGAAACAGCGACTAAGTTTAGCCTTCACTAGGCTACAGATAAACTTCTCCTAAGCCCCTTCATCTTCCAGAGCCCCTCCTCGGAGGCAGCAGGACATGGAGCAGCTGAGCTGGAGGCACCAGCAAAGCCGAAGTATCAGCGCTTCAGTGGCTTCAGCTCTCCAGGCTTTCCACCAGCTATCACAGAGTCATGGAGTCACAGAAGGGTTTGTACTGAAGGGACCTTAAAGCTCCTCCAGCTCCAACCCCTGCCACAGGCAGGGACACCTTCCACTAGCGCAGGTTGCTCCAAGCCCCTTCCAAGC
>NW_009942118.1:11652-12902 GCF_000696875.1 Nestor notabilis | reverse complement strand
CCGCTCCCCAGAGCACAGCAGAGGGGCAGGATCCCCTCCCTGAGCTGCTGCTCACGCTCTGGGGGTGCACCCAGCACACGGGGGTTTTGGGCTCAAGCACACACTGAAGCCAGGTCATGGGGAGCTTCTCCTCACCCAACACCCCAAGTCCTTCTCAAGGCTGCTCCATCCAGCATTTACAGAAGCAGGAAGGAGCCACAGTGCCCATCTTCAGGCCCCTACTCCAGACACACAACTTCTCTGCCTTAATACACAGACACGCTGAGGGACGAGGGGCATCTCGGACCTGTCTGTGGTCCCTCCGCACAGCATCCAGCCTGAAATTGTGCTGGATGAGGTGATGGATGTCCCGTTCCCAGCAGCTGAGGCTGCTCTTCCCTCCTTTCGGCTGCCTGATGAAAAGCGTTTCTGGTTTATTAAGTGGTTGTATTTGATAAAGAGCTCTGGAAAGACTCCTCTTTTCACCACGACCTACAAAGGACCATACATTTACCTCCCATCGCATTATGTTCAAGCCATCCCACTGAGCGGTAGTTCCTGCAGCCTTGTCCCTGCAGGGAGCCCAGAGCAGCAGCAGCACCAGCACCTGAGAGCAACACTTGGGTGTGTTAGAGTGAAACAACCCCTCAGAGCTGCAGCTCCCAGGATATTTCAGCTCTCTGTATGCGTCGGAGTTACTGTGATTCACTATCCCCATCAGCCACCTTCAAGGTAAAGAATTGTGTTTACTAAAGGCATAACCTTGGCTACCAGGAAAGCTCTCTGCCAGATCCAATAGACACAGAGCTGCTTCCGGAATACAGCCCGGATGCTCTCAATCTTTTTTAATACCTCATCAAATAGGAAGAGGTTCTCTGTGGTCTCCTCAGGCAGAAAACAGCACTTCCAGCACCAGCACTAAGGGGAAAGCGCCATGATTTTTGTCCACTCTGCTTCAAACTGGACAACTTCCCTTCACTAGGAGCTTGGGAACATCAGAACAATCCAGCCAATGTGGAAAAAGGAGACCTCAGGTCAACCCCGCACCTCATCCACACGCAACCACCAAAAGGAGACAGGATGGAGACAAGGTGGCTGTAAAACGGGTTTATAACAGCAGGAACTGTTGTTCATTTACACTTTGGATACATGGAGCTGCTGGAGCAAGTCCAGAGGAGGCCCCGGAGCTGCTGCGAGGGCTGGAGCAGCTCTGCTCTGGAGCCAGGCTGAGAGAGCTGGGCCGGGGCAGCGGGGGGAGAGAAGGCTCCTCC
>NW_009942118.1:11105-11512 GCF_000696875.1 Nestor notabilis | reverse complement strand
GGCAGGGGCTTGGAACTGGATGAGCTTTAAGGTCCCTTTAGCCCAAAGCAGTCTGTGATTGCATGAATGGCAGTTTGAGTTTCTCTCAATCCCAAAGGAATCACAAGCACAACTGCCAGAGTGAACAATCTACACATTTACAGCTGGAATAAGGAAGAGGTGGGGTGAAATGTCCCCATCTGCTCACATCTTGGGCAATTCCACCCCAGTACAGATGCTGTTGGCATGAACCAGGAGCAGTGCAGCCACATTCCTGCAGTTCCAGCGAGCCTGCGCTAGAATCAGTCATAGAATCCTGGAATCCCAGGTTGAAGGGAGCTCAGGGAGCATCTGCTCCCCCCTTTCCAGGCACAGCATGACCTAGGCTGGGTGCCCCGGCCCCTGTGCAGCCCAGACTTAACAATGGC
>NW_009942118.1:6803-10813 GCF_000696875.1 Nestor notabilis | reverse complement strand
CCCCTTCTCAAGCCCATCCACAGCTTTGCTGTGCAGCAGGACCCAAACTGAGCCCATATTCCAGGGGTGGCCTGACCAGTGCCGAGCACAGTGGGACAATGACACCTTCATCCCCGTGGTGATGCCCCTGTTGATGGTCCCCAGCACCCTGTTGGGTTTGTCTGCTCAATCCTATGGAGTGTCCCCCAGGAACCCCAGGTCCCTTTCCCAGAGCTGCTCCAGCCGGACAGATCCCAGCCTGGGATGCATTTGGGATTGGGTTTTCCCAGGTACAAGACCTGACATTTGTCCTTGTTGGCCTCCATCAGGTTCTTCCCAGCCCTCTCTTCTAGTTTATCACTGCTCACTGGTTTCCCTGCTGTTGCTCCTAAGCAGAGCCTGGCTATGTCAGGTGTAACCAAGGTGCTGGGTTTTCCCTGTGCTCCCATCCTCAGCCTTCCAGGAGGACAACAGGGCGATCACAATGGTGGCAGTTGGGTGTCTCTATGCTCAGGGTGTCTGTGCAGGGACCCAATGATGTTCCTACAAAGGACCTAACTCAGGTGCAAACAGACGTGGCCAGAAAGTAGCCAGAGGCTACAGGAGAGGAAAGGCTGGGGTGAGGTGGCGGAGCCCACAGGGTAAGTGGGACATCTCCATACAGCACAGTCACAGGGAGCACAAAAGCATCTCAGACACTTCACCTTGTTAGGCTGAGAGCTGAAAATAGCCACAGGATGAAAAACAAACCAGTTGGACAACGTCTGCGGAGCCTGATGCTAAAGCAAACAGGGAGCAGCAGCCGGAGCCAGGGCACAGGATGGGGGCTTGGAGCTGTCTCCTGATGAGCTCCACGTGTGGAGCTCTGGAGCGGTGTCAGACAATGCCACTTGTCACTGCAAGTCTCATCAGCACCAAGTGCTCCAGCTCCCTCCCTAGCGCAGGAAAGGAACAGGTACCTCTGGAGAGCAATTCCTTCATCCAACATGGGTAGATGAAACACCCGCTTAAAGACTGGGAGACCTCATAACAGTCTTCCACCACCTAAAGGGGCTACGAGAAACCTGGAGAGGGTCTGCGGCTGCCCCATCCCTGGCAGTGTTCAAGGCCAGGTTGGACACAGGGGCTTGGAGCAACCTGCTCTAGTGGAAGGGGTCCCTGCCCGGGGCAGGGGTTGGAGCTGGAGGAGCTTTAAGGTCTCTTCAACACAAACCATTCCATGCGTCTATGATCCCATGAAGATCCCCATCCCACCATGATGGCACAGGAACACTGGATGTTCACCTCAAGATACAGCTTCTAAATGACAGTCTCCAAGGGTTGAGTCCCACCCTCACCAAGGCACAGAAACACAAAACATTTTTAATCCTTTCCCAAGAAGAAAAAACCCAGAGGTGGGATTAAAACACGAGACCCCACCTCCCACTTCTTGTGCCCACTGCTGTAAGCCAAGCTTCCGCAGAATCCCTCCTGCTGCCTGCAGCGTGGGAGAGGTGCCCTCAGTGTCCCCAGATGTCCCTGGTTTAATGGCACAAGTTAAGACAAGTGAGAACCAGGAAAACCTGATTATCTTCAAATCAGGGAGTACAGGTCCTCAGGAACCAGCGTGGCCACAGGAAACCTCCCCACGCAGCACTGGAGGTGGGATGAGGACAGGACCCGCTGCTGCCCAGCAAGAGGTCCCTCTGCCCACAGGGTGTTGCTGTCGCTGTTCCCACAAACGCATCAGCATTTTCCAAGTTCATTTTCACACTCCCCGGTTTCTCACCTCCTGGAGCAGCAACTCCTTTATCCAGAGGGGCTCCAGACATGGCTTGATGAAACGAGTGTGCCTAAAGCAGGTCTAGCTGCAGGAGGGCCACGACCAGCTGCCACCTTTGATGAACCTCATGTCCCTGAGGAACCTTTTCATGGTCCCAGCACGGTGGCATCCTGCAATGGGTGACCTCTGCGGGAAACCTGGAACCTAAAAGGCCAGAATCACCCTCCCAGACCCTGGGCATCTGCTACAGAGCAGGATGGGGGGTGCTCCAGCAGAGCCCAGCATGATCCTACACCTCCAAATCCCCCTGGAGTTTCACCAGACTGCAGTGTGTTTGTGCCACAGTCCCAGTTTGAGGTACTGGGGCTTCCGGGGGGGGGAACAGAGCCATGTCCTCCTGTGTGGAGGGCACAGATAGATGGGAAGGATGCAACAGAAAGCAGTGACAAGTGATCCTTCCCACAGCTTCTCAAAGAAAAGCAAGACATTTCTACTCCTCACTCTGCAGAGGCCAGAAACACCCTGAAATAACGGGAACCCTGGACCACTGTCTCCTTTCTGAAATGCTCAGGGCTGATCTTTTACCAACCACCTTCACAGAAACACTTCAAAGGGGACCTTAGAGCAGCCCCAGTGCCTAAAGGGGCTATGAGAAACCTGGAGAGGGGGGGCTTTGGACAAGGGGTTGGGACTGGTCCCTTCCACCCCAAACCATTCCATGATTCTACAGCGCTGCGATTCCCAATTTATTGATTTTCAGTTCCTACAAGCTTAATGGTGCTGCTTAGGGGTCACACTCTGATCCAGCTGTAGAAACATCAGAGAGAGCTTAAGGGCTCCATGAAGACCTGCACAGCCATTTCCTTCAACAAGCTGCAGCAGCCACAACTAGCCCTTGGTGCTAACTCCAGCAGGTAGGAGGAGCCACCACACGCAGGGTTAAGGGGCTGCCTGGGGTTATCCTCACTGCTCTGGAAGCGCAGAGCTCCTCCAGAACAGAACAAATTCCCCCAGGCCAGCACAATACGACATGCTTTGATATTTGCCTGAAAATGCAATGCTGGAAGGAAAAACTCTCCTGAGGAATCCATAACAGCAGCTACTTGGAAAACAGTATTTCAGGAATTGTTTCTCCCACAAAACCTGAGCTTTTATCCTGCATCTGTCTGACTACATCAAGGAAAACACAACGTTTTTCCCTCTGGCTTACTCAGAGGTTCATCATGCACTGGCACTCGTACAACCCTGAACACAGGCATTGCCCAGCAGCTTTAATCCTCAATTACTTCTCCCTTCCCTGCAGTTCCAAGCTGCAGTGGCACAGGGGCAGGGTGCTCAGGCAAGGAGCTGCTCACTTGTACTTCGGATGAGGAGTGTCCTCACAGTCCTCGTGCTCGTTGTGTTACAGCTTGCTGAGAACCGCGGCTTTCCAGGCACCAGAGCTCGAAACGGGAGGGAATAAATTAAACTGAGCTTAAAATGCTGCCCTTCAGAGGAAAACGATCTCAGAAATCCTCAGCTACCCAAAATAGCTTCTTTTCTTGCACAACATGTGGCACGAGTGTGTGTTTGCAAACAGACATCACCGTTTCCTATTGGATTGCTCCTGCTCCCACATTCTGGAGTCATGGAATCACAGAGTGGTTTAGGCTGAAGGGAGCTTAAAGCCATCCCCCTTGTCCTGTCCCTACAGGCCCTTGTCCAAAGCCCCTCTCCAGGTTTCCTGTAGCCCCTTTAGGCCCTGGAGCTGCTCTAAGGTGTCCCCTTCAGGAGCCTTCTCTTCTCCAGCTGCCCCAGCCCAGCTCTCTCAGCCTGGCTCCAGAGCAGAGCTGCTCCAGCCCTCGCAGCAGCTCCGGGGCCTCCTCTGAGCTCACAGACATCTCTCATAGCAAAGGTTCACAACACAAGTACCTGACAGGCAGAGGGAACAGTTCCTGCTGGTGGTTCCCAAATGCAGGCAGCACAGCTGGCCCTGGCACACGAGCTAATGCATTTTCCAAAGTGGAAAAAATGGGTTACTTAAAAATAGGTCCATAATCCAAACAAACAAACATCCCGATACCATTTCATAAAGATAAACCAAACAAGCATAGATGATCCACATACAGAAACACGCAGAGTTATCTCAATGACTTCCTTATCCCAGAATCATGGGATCATGGAATGGTTTGGGATGAAGGGACCGTAAAGCTCCTCCAGCTCCAACCCTTGCCCCGGGCAGGGACACCTTCCACTAGAGCAGGTTGCTCCAAGCCCCTGTGTCCAACCT
>NW_009942118.1:6343-6772 GCF_000696875.1 Nestor notabilis | reverse complement strand
ACCTCTGCCAGGGAGGGGCCAGCCACAGCTTCTCTGGGCCTCAGCACCCTCAGTACAGTCAGACAGGGCTGATTAAAATGAAAATAAAGGAAACATTAAAGCACACAGAGACCCACGTGGATCAGGTCACACAAGCAAAGGTCAGCAGGGGATGGCCATTGCCTTCAGACACATAAAACACCTCCCGAACTCCTGAAGCAAAGTCCTCAGGGCAGGAGGTGGGGACACAGAAGATCCCAGTCCTGCACCCTGTAATTGGGAAGAGCATCAGAGGCTAAAAAGCCACATTATTAATAGTGCTTGACTACAGTATAAAGAAAGGTGATCAAATCTCTTCCCTTTTCCAGCTGTGGATCAGAGATATTCCCAGCTCTGCTGCAGACCTTCACCCCAACAGCAGTTAAAGCGCTATCCCCCCCTCCCCACCCC
>NW_009942118.1:673-6312 GCF_000696875.1 Nestor notabilis | reverse complement strand
CAGGAATCTGCAGCGTGGCCAGAGCACCCCTGGAAACAAACCCCTCCAGGTACAAAAGGGCTTATTCCAGCGGGAGCCCCAGAGCTGCCCAGGAGGAACCAGGACAGCCTTGTCTCCAGCTTGCTCTGCCTGCTCAGGGGCTGGTCTCTGCCCATGTAGCTTTGGGTTAAAAGCAAAGCTAAATGAGGAGCTGAACAGGTTTCTCAACACTAATAGCCTGTGCAATTAGAGCTGGCAAAAGCAAAGTGCAGCTGAAGGGAGGAAAAGGGTCACTGAGCTTGGCACTGAACCTGGCCTTGGACAACTACCATGGGCCAAGTGCCACCGTTTCAATCAGCCACCACGCTGGACAAGCAGGAGAATTGTTAGCAGCAGATGGATAACCTCATGGCAAACTGATGCTTTTCAATCTCCTGCTCGTACACCCTCCTTGTAACCATCACACCCACGTGGGATTACACCAGGATGCCCTTTTCCTTCCCTTCCCTCGCCACAAGCCAGGCAGGGCTTGAATTAAAGTCGCTGCATGATAAGGTGGCTCCCCTGCAGCACTGGTGAAAGCACAGCGTGCACCAGACAGACGGGTGTCCCCTGCCGAGGGACAGGAGGGGCCAGCACCCAGCAAGGACACAGCTCCCCCCCAGAGCCAACCACAGACCCAGCGGCAGAAAAGCAAACTTTGTTTTTCTTATTCCCTTTGGGACGAGGCTCCATTCTGAGACCATCAACGCCACAGACACTGCTGGCCACTGCACAAGGGATGTCAGGAGGCTTCAGAACACATTGACCATCGCAGTCCCTCCGGAAGGACAGGATGGACAGGAGGATTGCAGCTTTGGACTCACCGTGTGTCCCTGCACATCCCTGCCTTGCCTTAGGGAAGGCCAATCCAAAAGGCACAGTTTGAAGCAGGACATGAGGAAAGTCTGCCATGGACCTGTCTGATTTTCCCTGTGGGAGGCCATTCCAGGAGTGCACATTGAGGGAGGAACCCAAGCTCCTCTTCACTCCACATGGTGGGAGATGGCACAGCCGGAGCTGCTCCAGGCTGCCACGGACCACAGCAGCCCTGAGAGAAGAGGATTTGGTGATGGAGACACCGAAAAGGCTCAACAGCCACATCCAGCCCAGAGATTCCCAGGAATCTCCAGGTACAATGCAGGGTTACCAGATCCCGGTGCTGAGCTGAGGTCTGTGCTCAGCCTCCCGTTACAAAGGAGTCCCATGGCAAAGCTGAGGGGTGATGGGTACAAGTTACTGCTGGAGAGATTCCCACTGGACATAAGAGGGAATCATTCACAATGAGAACAACCAACCACTGGAATAATCTCCCCAGGGAAGAGGTGACTCCCTAGCGTTGGACGCTGTTAAGACTGGGCTGCACAGGGTGCTGGGCACCCGGCCTAGGTCATGCTGTGCCTGGAAAGGGGGGAGCAGACGGTCCCTGAGGTCCCTTCCTCTGGGATTCCAGGATTCCTCAAAATGAGTTCCATTCCTAAAGGAAGTAAAGGCTGTGTAACCCACAGAGGTTTCCAGTCAAGCTGGAGAAGAACACGGACTCTTTCCGGGCTGAGTTTTCCAAGTATTCTCCAGCCTTTTCCCCCTTGCCCAGCCCAATGCTGCTACTCCCATGTGCAACTTCTCCTCAGCGTGTACCTAGAGGGACCTAACTGGAGTTAATGAAGAGTTACTGTGGGGGAGGCGTGTTCTGACAAGCCGGGTCATGCTCCTCCTTGAGTCGAGGACCTGGGCAGGCTGCAGGAGGATCTGGAGGCTTCCAGCACACAGGGATGAATCCTGCAGGGGTTCCATTACACAGCACTGGGAGGTTAAGGAGCAGCCAGATCAAGGGTATCTCAATCAGCTGCTTGTATCTTACCACCACTGATTTATGCTGACCTCTCCCTTCAACTGATAAGGCTTTTTCTTGAGGCACCTCATAAAAGCATCTTTCTCGCTGCAGTGGGTGAAACCAGAGGCTCTGGCAAAGGAATAAAGGGCAAATGTGAATTCTGGCATCACAGTGTGTGAGGGAAACTTCAGCACCACCAAATAAATGCTCTAATGGAAGGTTTCATTAAGCAACTTGCAATGATAGTGTTTAAATTGGCAATAAAGGAGTCACCATCCACATGTGATCCACATCCAGCTTTCCACAGACACCTCTAAGTCCATTCTGCTCATGTCAAAAGATCTCGCTGCAAGTTCAAGGTCCAAAATGATCATTTTCTAAGCTGGAGGTTTTGTAACCAAGGATTAGCTCATAGTAAACCCCTTCCTCTTGGCATGACAAGTACAGGAGCTCTCAGCAGCTCAGGCACAGCATCGTCACCCAGGAGTGAATTCTGCTGCCCCCTCTCAAATGAATCTCTAGGTAAAAACTTGTAGTTGCGGCCCCCCTTCATCACACTTGTTTTAGCATTGATGTTCCTGTTTGTACGTGCAGCTTTAGCTCCGAGTGCTACACGCAAACACAGTAACTCTGAGCTTGTGCACTCAGCTCTTCTGTTAACATCATCTAAATACTTTCATAACGCTGTTATAAACACCCCTTGGCTGGGGTAAGAATCCCACATGTTAAACACCACCGCCGAACAACAGCAAAGGCTCCAGAAACTGTGTGATGGAGGAATTAGGACAGGGAAGGAGGAGAATGAGAAAGGAAAGAGGAGCTGCTCTGCTTGGCATAAGCACATGGCAAACCCTGCCCTGAGGCACCGAGGGTCCAGCCCCTCGCCACCCCCAGGCACACATTAGCCACAGAATGGGTCAACCTCAGCCCTCTATCCTGATCCCATCTTTTAACTGCTGCAGGAGACAGGGAAAACCCACATCAGGATCTCAAATCTGTCTAAATGATGCCAGAACAGGGACCAAAGTGAGACCCCAGACAGCCTCCAGCACAGGCAGAGCGCAGCAGACACATCCTTAGGGGTGCAGGAGCACCAAAAGCAACCTCAATCCCAAATGCAGCCAGGCTCAGGGGAATGCACACTCATAAGGAGATGGAACAGGCCTGAAGGCAGCAGAGCAGACGGCTGTGCTGGAAGTATCACCACCTAGGGAACCAGGAGGAGTCCCGGCCATCCAAAGCGCAGCCTCTCACAGGCAGCATTCCCTGGATCTGCAAACACATCCGGAGGTCCCTGGACTAAGCAGCAGCAGCAACATTCCAGTGTCCACCCGTGCTGCTCTGCACAGAAGGCACTGAAGGGAAAATTAAAAGCAGCAACCTCCTTGATACCGGTTAATGTGATTTAATGAGAAGCAGGCTATGGAGAGAGATCCCTGCTTGTACTGAGACAGAATTATCATGGACTGGAGAGAGAGTAAAACCAACCACCTGAACGTAGTATCTGTCCTGACGTTCACAGGGAGCTTCTCTTGCCCCTTTTAGAGGGGGGTGCGGGAGAGCCGGGGGCTGGAAGCTGCAGCGAGACAAATTCATGCTAAAAATAACCAGCAGCGGGTGAAAACAATGAGGCCGAGTGAGAGTGAGCACATCCTGCACCGGGCCCCAGCACCGGCACCGTGTGCTCCGGGCCCTGGCACCGGCCCGGGGGGCTGTGCTGGGCCGGGCTCGGGCGGGCTGCTCTCCGTGGCTCTGAACCACAGAGCACCTGGGGCTGGCTCTCTGGGCCTTGTGAAATGGCTCCTGTGCGTCTGAAGGGGAACCCGGCTCAGATCTGACAGAGCAGGAAGAGGTTAAAGCCACGTTTGGCTCCGAACAAGCCAAAGGTAGGAGAAAGCTGGTTTTCCCTGGAGTTCTGTCACCAACTCTAAGTTTCCTCCTCAGGGGAGACCTTAGAGCAGCTCCAGTGCCTAAAGGGGCTCCAGGAAACCTGGAGAGGGGCTTTGGACAAGGGATGGAGGGACAGGCCAAGGGCAATGGCTTGACCCTGCCAGAGGGGAGACTGAGATGAGCTCTGAGGCAGAAGCTCTTCCCTGGGAGGGTGCTGAGGCGCTGGCACAGGGTGCCCAGAGGAGCTGTGGCTGCCCCATCCCTGGCAGTGTTCAAGGCCAGGTTGGACACAGGGGCTTGGAGCAACCTGCTCTAGTGGAAGGTGTCCCTGCCCGGGGCAGGGGTTGGAGCTGGAGGAGCTTTAAGGTCCCTTCCAACACAAACTACTCTGGGATTCCATGATAAAACCACCCCATTTGAAACTCTTACTTAAAAAGTCACCTTAGGAATCAGAAGCACACAATATCCTCACTAGATTATGCTGATGCACCCCAAGTGTGCACAGAATCAAAGCAACAGAGCCCAATGAGCCCACGCTGCTGCACTCATCTCACACTCCTGCTCCCTGCAAATGCTTCCCTGCACATCCTGAACCGTTCCAGGGAGCAGCGGCCGGCGCCGGCACCTCTTTTATCTTCAGTTCGTGTCCTGTCAAAAACCCAAACACTTCCCTTCCGAAAACCTGCCCAAGATGAGCAGTTTCACTTTCAGGAGCCCATCACACACCTCCCTCGGCTCCAGCCCAAGCCCGCGCTGCCGCGGATGTGTGCGGCCAACCCCAGCCTCACTTGCTGCTTGCAGGGAACACGTAAGGATAAGCAGCATGTGCTGAGGATCATCCTGCACTGCTACAGCTCTAAGAGCTACAGAGCTAATGGCCAAATGACCTCAGAGGAACCGTCAGCTTCAAGCCGTGGTAGCAGAGAGCAGCGAGCCCCAGGCAGGGCTGTTATACTGCAACTTAGCAAGCAAATCCCTTATTGCCCACGTTCATCCACACATTTGGGTCTCAACCTGTGACCAGCCATTCCCTGCAAGGTGCCACGTGCTGCTTTGCAGGGTTTTGAACCCAGAAGGAACTAAATACACCAGATGTGACAAAACAAGAGCTACAGAAGCACCTCTTCTGCAGGAGAAGCCCAACTGCAGCGGGTTTTGTGAAGAGATCAGGGCTCTGGGCTGCTCCCTGCTCTGCCTCTGCTCGGAGAAGAGCAAGTCAGCAGCTGAATCACCAGGGCTGCCACACTTCTGCAGGGCCTCCAAAAATAACTCTGCTGGAAATTCCTTGGAGGCATAAACCTTGCTTCAGAAGGACTGCAGAGATCCAGTTTCCTTAATGGAGCGGACTGGATGTGAACTGGCCTCAGGATTTAGGATCACAAAGGAAGAATCTACAAAGCCACTTCTCACAGAGCAGCATGCATGAGGGCAGTGGGGAGGGAAGGAATCACCTCAAGTCAGCCACACAAAGCACCGCGTCGCCAGGATGAAACAATCTGCCCTGCCAGGAATCAGACACCGCGTTCCCGATCGTTCTCCTGATACCACGTTCCAGGACTTGCCCTGTTCTCACCAACCAGCTCCACACACGAAGCCAAACTCCTGCTTAGCAACGGCACTGCAGCCACTTTCATCCTGCACCTTCCACTGTAACCAAACCCTTCCACCAGCTCCGGTCCCCAGCCCCGCTCACACACCGTCACCTTGCACCCTCGCAGCACCGAGGGGTCGGAGATGCTCACCACCTTCTTTCACCACTCCAAACCAGCCCATTATCCCTCGTGGAAGCCTACGCCAAGCGGGAGCCTCCGGAGCCGATCCAGGGTGTGGATGGTGGTGCCGGAAGCGTGAAGCCTCCCCGATGCTGTCAGCTCTCCCCACTGAGCGGAGTCGTGCC
>NW_009942118.1:0-497 GCF_000696875.1 Nestor notabilis | reverse complement strand
CCGCGTGGGCGGATTCGTTCCGTGCCGGTACTGGCAGCGCTTCAGTGGGAGTGCTCCCCTTCAGAAACCACCCCATCTCCTCACCTGCAGCGCTCACAGCACACGCTCACCGGGGTCCTGTGTCAGCACACCCGCACGCGGTGCTGTGCACCGAACAGGCACGGAGCTGAGGATTTCTGCCTCGGTACCAACACTCAAAGCAGGTTCGAGGGAGAAGACTCCCAGCTCTGACCTCACCCCCGCCACAAGGACACGCAGCAGGCACCAGTGCCCACGGTGCCTCCCCCAGTCCCCAGCCCTCCACCGGGGCTGGCTCTGCTCTGCCAGCAGCGTGCCACTAAACGCGGCGCCCAGGCAGGGAATTCCACCCAAAGGCGGCGGGGCTTGGGCTTCTCCTTCCTTTCTTGGTGGGATTTTGCGGTGGAGAGCAGGGAACAAGGGGGCAATCAGGAGAGCTGGCTGTTGGGTCCTGGCCACCTCTCCAGGGCTGGAGGTGG
>NW_009942117.1:51939-62251 GCF_000696875.1 Nestor notabilis | reverse complement strand
GAGGGGTGGCCGGGAGGGAAGCAGCGGGGAGTGCCTGCCTCCACGGCCCCTGCCCGGGCGGGTGTAACGTCGGCGATGTCTGCCAGTGTCTATGAGTCAGCTGTTGGTCCTGTGCTTGTTTGTACAGCACCTCGCACCGCTCCAGCGTGCGTGAGTAACGGTAGTGTCCCATGCAAACACTCCGACCCGGGTCTCTGTCCCTCCCTCCAGGGCTTGCCCTGGCTGAGGAACTGGTGCTCGGCCCAGCCCTGCTCTTGCCAGGCTCTCCTTGAAGTGCAGAACATTGTCAGAGCAAAAGTGCATCTCGATGTCCAGCTTTTATTTTCTGAAGAAAATACGAGGGCAGAAAATATTTTCTGCACAAAGGTCTGCCCATAGGTTTGCCCAGCGTGGTAGGTCCTATGTAAGAGGCTGCTTGGGCAGGTATAAATGCATTCGGCTGCTGCAAATGGCTCATGGATGTCTGAGCAGCTTATGAAACTGACTGAAATTTACCAGTGAATTGGAGACTAATCTAAAATACTTGAATAACTGGATAAACTGGAAAGAATAAGAGGCAATTCTCAGAGTTGTCTGAATTGCTTCTTGACAGTTCTGAAGGAGGAAGCCAGTCCTGGTTTATCATTTTCTTGTGAAAATGTGTAGGTCTCATTTCTATGATACTTGAAAAATGTTCTTTCATAGAGCTTCAAATGAGGCTGCTCATTCGAAGCCTGTAAGTCAGGATGAAATGAAATGAACTCCAGACTTCTCAGCTCTATGTTTTCCTGAGGTCGTGAGCAATTTGAAGAGAGCTTCCTCGTTTTTTAAATCCATAGTTTCAGTAGAAGTACTTGCTTGCAAGTTTTACTACATAAAGTCCCTTGTTGGTAAAAAATGCTGCTTAACTTTACTGGCTGGCTTTGCACTCTCCAAAAGTTCTATCCCTCAAGAAGCCCATGAGATCCTTTTTACTTCAGGGAGTGTCACTTAGAAGTGGATCAGTTTACTACACTGTAAACACCAAATCTGAGAAGTGTTCCAGATCAGCTGAAGGTCACAATGTTTGAAATTGTTTTTGCTTGGATTTTCATAGGATTGGTTGATAGCTCTGTTACCTCATTTCTGTATTATATTCTTCTAAGTTTTTTGAGTGGAGCAGTCCATTTGTTATGCTTGCTTGCAGATAGCTTTCTCAGAAAAAAAGGAGTTTAACATCTTCTCTCAAGATAGTATGATTACTGTTAATATAATCTAATTAGTTCTGGAAAAATCATTGTATAGGCAGACTTTTTAAAGGCAAATGCATCTTTAGAATTCTAACCAGTTTAGCCCTTGACCTGTAACCTATGTGGATCCAGCAAAACCCAGCTGTGGTTAGTAATTTTACTTTGGCCTTTCATTTACCAAGTTTATTATCTGTTAATTATGTCAAAATTAGGATCAAAGGGTTAAATTGGCATTGGGGGTTGAACAGAAGCTGATGTTGCTTTGTGTTCACAGCAGCTTGGACTATGAATAAGTATATTCCAGGGTAGTCATCTAAATGATTGTCAGACAATTGAAGTACTATGGATAATTTTGCTGTTTGAGTAGTCAGACTTTCTTTTGAGGGCAGGGGTGGCCAAAACTGCATTTTACAGCCCCACTAAACTTTGTGTCATGTGGAGAGCTTGATTTTTATTACACTGTAACTGAAGACTGTTGGAATGATCTGGAAACTGTTGAGTGTGGTTGATATTGTAGGGCTGTGCTTATTCTGGTTTGCTAGTTTTCATCAGCTTTATCAATTTTTCATGTGCTCCAGAAGTGGAAAGGCAGAGTCAATTTTAGAGAAAAAGTTACTCAGTCATAATGAGTTTTTACTTCTGTAAGTATCTCATGCCTTTTGCAGAGTATTTTAATGCTATTGTGAATGAGACAACTAATCTGAATGTTAAGAGGACAAGGTCCCACTTCACATGCTCAGTTCCAGAAAGGTCTGATGTATTGACCTTTCTCATTCACAGACCTTATGCTGCCATCTCTGAGTACACAGCTCTGAAGTGTATGACTCATCCTTAAATTTTCAGAGGTGTTACATTCGTAGATTGCAAGAACTGAAAAACAACCTTCCTTAAGCTGTTATGGTGCATGACCAAAAAATGCCTTTCAAGAAATTTAGCTGACAAAGCAGTTTTCCACAGGTTTCACTAGAAGTCCCTTGCATAAAATGAATATGCTTGGCTGTTTAATTCTCTTCAAAAAAAAATTTTACACGCTTCAAAATTAAAGCATGGCTACTTTTTCAAAATCAAGCCCATAATCATGATATATATTACATAAGAAATTTCCTTTAGCTGAGGAAAAATTTTAAAGGAATAGAAGGGGATGCTCAGACAATAGAATCAACAAGTAGTAAATGGTATGCCTGAATATGTCAAACATGACTTAGAACAGAAAAATTGAAGAATACTGGGATGGCATTTTTCAGAAATAACATGAATAAAACTGGACATATAAAGCAGAAGGCTTTTGTGCATAGAGTGATGTGAATTGTAAGGAGACTGAAACACCCCAGAAGCTATAGATCTTGCTACGAGACTTTCCTAGGAACATGGGAACTGCTGTATTTCCCACTATGTACTAGTAGACTGCTTGTATATTATGTTCAAGGAAAAATGTGTGGGGGCTGTTGGATATAAGCAGATGCTTACAGACAACAACAAATCCAGAATTTTTGAGAGAGGGAAAACCTGCTTTCTGACAGCTGCTTCTGTGTTGTTTTTTTCTTTCATTTCATCCCCCAGATTGGAGGTGCCATGGGCTTTTCAAGCAGATTTTTCAATAATCTGTGAGACTTTCTCTTGATGTTAGCCCAATGTCAATCAGACCTAGAGAAACCTCTGATGCAGTCTCTTTTGGTTGCTGCTTTGAAATAAGACTTAATCCTTGTTACTTTCTGAGGTACTGAAAAGATTCACCCTTGAGTAACAGCTGACTTCTGTGTTGCTGAAGGTTTATTACAACAGTAGGAAAAGCTAGAACTCTCTTGGAAAGACTCAAAACTATATTTTGCTAAGATAACTCTTCAGTGTAATTTGATGGATTAGTATTTGCTTTCTGTTTTACTGTAAAAAGTCTGAACTTCATTAAATAGGAAAAGAAATTTTATAAAATCCTGCATATTTTAAAGCTGGTTGTGAATTGTAAATCAATGAATCACGTGTGTATGGTTTTTAATCTAGAAATTTTTTTACGAAATTTTTTTACAAATTTTTTTTTTTTTTTTTTTTTATGCTATAGTTTAAGTTGATTGTGGAAAATCCAGAAAAACCTGTTGCACCTGGACTTCGAGTTACAGCTTTTGTGGAATATTATCCTAAGAGTAAAGAAGATCTTCAAGATAGACTACTTCTTTTAATAGAAGATGAGATAGTTGATATCCCCTTGCTTGGGTACGGTGTTCAGAAGTTCATATGCTGCTGTATTATTAGCAGTTTAATCTTGTGGAAAGCTTGCTAATACAAGTCACGTATGGCTATAGAATTAATCTGTCAGTTGCACTGAAAACAAATAGTAACTTTTCTTACAAAAGTAAGATTTTTTTTTTTTTTTCCCCAGGGCAACAGAAAGCTAAGTAGCTAGTTGGGGTAATGTTCCTTTAAGATTCTAGAAAGAGTTTGGATTTTGGTTTTGCTTTATTCTAATTTGGTTATGATAATGTTGATGACATTAACACATCTCTTTCCCCACTCCCCACCCTCCCCACCTCTCCATGTAACAGATTATACGGGCAGGGTCTACCTAGCTCGGCAAGGGGAAGTATCTTCCTTTCCCATTTGGTCTCTAGTACCACATGTAACACAGATCATGATATACTTGTTCCTGCATGTTTCTATTTGTGGTTAAGAGGAGACAGACTGTTGTGGTGATGTAAAATTCCAATTGATTTCAAATACAGTTTATGTGAGATCAGAGATGTGACTGTGTGAGAAATTGCAGCCGTTAAAATGCAAGTTTCCTGAAACAAGCATGATCTTTTTGTTGTAGCTAAGAAGTACCCAATACAGTGATGCTGTCATGCTGGCTAAGGCTCTTAAATCAATAATAGAAATAGCTTGTGTCATTATCCACTTCTGTCTGTCATAATAAGTTCTGTTGAAGTCACATAAAGTATTTATAAAACAAGATGATTGTAAATTGAAAGTGGTATGCACGTTTTCTGTCTGCTTTTAGTTCAGGCAGCTAATAATGAAATACAGTGAATGTAAACTTTGGTCTTCTTTTGTGATGTAACTAACTAGTTTTATTTAAAGTTCTTAGTACTATAGTTATTTAAAATTAAATAGAAATGTATACATTCCATTTTGACCAACTGTTTAAATCTATATTGTTTTAAAGTTACAGTAGTTAGTAATTAAACAACTTGATAGACAGCTAGATCTCTTTTATATCTTCCCTGTGAAGCGAGTTGCATAAACATTGGTAGGAGAAATAGAAGAAAAGTAGAACTCTCTTCTACTAGAGTAGTTAACCAAATTTCTTTAAAAATGCAAAGGTATTTTCAGATTTTGGGAATATATAACCATGTTTTTTCTCTGCAGATTAATTCCACGCTGTTGCCTGGAAATTGAGTCAGAGATGAATTTTGGTACAGTGACTGCAAACAGTAAAGTAATCAGTAAAGAGATTAGTATTGCTAACCATGGATCGTCTTCAGGTAAATATTTAGTATGTATTAATTATACACACATTCTATTTCTTTGGAAAATGTAATTTTATGCAAGTTAACACTTCAGTGGCCAAGGGGGTTACAGAAGTTATGAGTGTTGTAGCTAAAGATGTTGAAAATGGCCCATTGTTTCTGTAGGCAGTACTGTTTCTGCTTAGGGAAGAAAAATGAATTTAGAACTTTGCCAAATTTTAGGAGTTCTCTATTTTTGAATCTTATATGAAATATGAAAAAATAAAAATAACAGTTGCTCATTGGCTTACTATGCATAACATAAATAGCAGCAAAACACATCTGCCCTTTCTTTGCTGTCTTGTGATACTGTGATCCCAATATCTGTCTATTAAATAAACAACTACAAGCTCCTTGTACTTTCAGAGCTAAAGTCCTCTAGGATGGGAATTGAGCTGTTTTTATTACCAGGAGATAACAAGAAGTCTTTTATCTTGCTACCATAGCTTTTGAAGTCATGCAGCTTTCAAAACATGCATATCCTTCAATTTTTGTGAGGGACCCTTCCAAGGAGTATAAGAAACACAGAGAATGGTGCATAAGAATGCTTATATGATCCAAGTAACCTATTTGACTGCCTTTTCACTGGACAAAGCTGCAGGCACCTTTCTCCAGAAGTGGGGTGGCCATTATGCTGTTTCAAACAACACATTTAAGGCAGTTTTTTTTTTGTTCCTCACTTGTACAGCTGTTTGTCGTATCACAAGACACTTTACTTGCAGTAGGCCAAGGTCGTGTGAGCATTTGCTTCATAGATTTCCACAGAAATATTGTTCCAAAAGAAAATACATGATTGTAGAAACACAGAGATGGGTTGCAATATTAAAAAAGACAAAACAAACCTCCCACCTCCCTAAAAAAAGCCCACAAAACCCAGATGACTGCCTATTTAGAACAGATTTTTTTTTTTATTTTTTTTTAATTTATTTAGTAGGTAGTTTATATAATCAACTCATACATATTAACTTTTCATTTTGAGAAATTATGATTAGATAAAGAAGGGAGATAACCTACACTGCATATGCATCTATAACTAATTTCCATGGTGTGAAATTTCATGTGTTGTGTACAAGCTATTTCTAGTTATAAACTCTGTTGCATGATGCATTCAGGTTGCATGACAGAGTTCTGTAGGATTCGACATGGAAAATTAGAATGAAAGTGATGGTTAGTGAAGAATGTATTGAAGGCAGATAAAGGAAAAGCTGCTGGATCGGTGTTTCTATAGGCTCTGTAAATCACACAGCAGGTCACACTAACAGGCAGCATGTAAACTGTGTCAGCAGTAAATGCTGTGTGTTGGCCTGTGACTCAAGCATCGCATTTCACATCTTGTCCCTTGCGCAAAATGAGTTGTTTGTTTCTGCATCTCATATCAAAGATTGTCTGAGGTCAAACTGAATTTTTCCTACAATATTTGAAGGAATTTCTTGCTATCTATGATATAATGTCAGTTAATTAGTGTTGCTGGTTAAATATATTTTTTTCACCTCAAAAAAAAAAAAATTATAACCTAGAAATATTCACTGTTTTCTTCTGCAGTAAATTGTGATGTGTACCAAATAATGAAAACTACTAAAACCATTTAACTTTCTGGCTATAGTAGCTGTCTAGAACTGTTTATAAACCAGCCTGTAACTTGCAAACTTACAGCTGCTTTTTTATATAGTCACTTTTGTTTGGAATGTGAATAC
This sequence comes from Nestor notabilis, assembly GCF_000696875.1. Lineage (NCBI taxonomy): Eukaryota > Metazoa > Chordata > Aves > Psittaciformes > Psittacidae > Nestor > Nestor notabilis. The sequence goes on along the minus strand of NW_009942117.1, from coordinate 55,852 downwards.
CTTTTGTGTTACAATTACAACTTGTAAAGTGGCATTGGATATGTAGATGTAATGTTTAAAGAAATGCTGGAAATAGTTATCTACTTTGTTGTTAGAGATAGTTTTGAGTAAGATTAACTCCATGCTTCCTGTTCCCACAAGAAAATGTACTGCTTGTGAATATCTGCATTCTATGTTTTGTAACTCCAAATGTGTAATAGAAGAATACAAATCTACAACTTTGTTGTGGAACATTGTGTTTATTATTCTGTTTATTTTAGGTACATTTAAAGTATCATATGATGGAGCTCTCCTGCTTAACATAGAGCCTATCAGAGGAGTGGTAGAGCCAAAATCTATGAAGACAGTTAAAGTGGATATCTGCACAGATGTACCCAGAATCATCGAAGAAGTGATGAAGTGAGTGTACGACTGAGGAATTCCAGCTCTATAAATTACATTATTAATTCTAGTCTTTATTATGATTGTTTATCTAAAAAAGTTGATCTCCTAAGTGTCAGTTGCTGTCTTCCATATTTATTTTTATTAAATTAATTTGAAGTTCTGTGGAAATAACATGATCAGTGATGAATAAATTGTGTACCTGGCTGTGTTATTAAAGATCTCTCATAAGTTGTAATGCTAAGGAATGTCCGCACATCTCTCATTATACAATTAATCAAGAGCTTTTGTATCTTTTACCTTTCTACACATCCTGTGTTCCTTAATTTCTTTTTTTTTGCTTTTCTAACTTTGCTGTTTTTCTTTTGGCTTTTTGTGTTTCAGGAGTCTGAGAAACATTATGTTGTCCTTTGGTATATCTTATTTTAAATGGAGAGAATGTATTTGCAACCACTAACTCCTTTAAGAATAGACTGTTCTTAAATGTCTACCTTATCTCCCTTCAATTGGTGAATGTAGACTTTCTAGACGTGCCAGAGTTTGAAAGTAGATGTCCATCTGTAAAGTCCTTTTCAATCCTGTTTTATTATAATAGTGAATAGGGTGTGTTTGGCTTTTGCTGGGGTTTTTTTGTTTGTTTTTCCATTGTTTTCTTTTAAAATTATTAAGATATATAGCATAATATTAGCACTTCCTGTCCTTGCTTGTTGTAGCTAGTTGGAAAAGGAAATGAAAGGAAAGGAGACAAATTCTATTGGAGCAGCAGGGAAGAAAATATTTGCATTTTGCACCACAGTTAAATCCTCTTTCACATGATATTTTCTTTGGTTATTCAGTTTCAATATTTTGGTTGCAAAGCATCATGCTTTCTGCTTTTCCTTTGTTCTCCAGGTTGTGTAGTTATATGCGATGATTCAACACAAAGGTTTTTACTTATTTTTTCTTTTTCAGCTCAGAGGATATTTAAAAGGATAGTTGATTCTATTAGAACAATAGCTATATTATCAAATTTGATTGTTTCGTGCAACAAGAACAAATATGCTTTGTTCCAGTAGAATTCTAATAATAAAGATTTGTACCCTGTCTTTATGGTTCTTTGGTGTTTTGTGATATCATCTAGATCAAGCATTCAGGCAGGAAGAGCAGTAGTTCTTTTATGCTTATTCAGATGAACTTTAGCTCCAGTTGCCTAAAAGAAAATTACTGCATATATACCAGAATTGGTAACTAGACACAAAGATTCTCAGAAATAAGAGCAGTGTATCATCCAAGGACATCTCTGATTCTTTTGAGATATCATTCCTATTGTTTCAAGCATTAAAAAAGCAGAAAAATGAAAAAAGCCCCCCAAAACTCCACTATGTAATGTGTGATTCTTCCTGAACGGTAATATTCCTTTTAGGTATCACGTAGTCAAGTACAGCTTCCCCCCCTGCCTCAGGCTAGGTTATTTATGGAAAGGCAGTGATTTGAATGCTGTGCTTTGGTTCAGTTTTGCATAGCTTTTAATTAAACCAAATGAATTATTTCTAACACTCTCACATTACCTATTGCTGCTTTCTACTCTTACTGACAGAGTGGAGTTGGAAGGTCATGGCTGCGCTGAAGTATGGATCAAAGCTGTTGTGGTTAAACAAGTTCTTAAGGTTCTAGGAGTGTCTTGTGGAAATGCATTGGAGTGCATTAACTTTGGACCAGTTTACTTTGGGTCTTCAAAGACTGAACAAATATCTTTATACAATGAAAGTCCTGAGTGTATGGACTGGGTAGCAGTACTGGAAGACAATGCCATTGGAGGAGAGATGGTAAGAAACTGTTCTGGGTTTTATTTTAGTTGAAAATTTGTTTTCACTTCTAGTTTTGCTTTTTTTGTTTCTCAACATTAATCTTCTAGCAGTTTGTACTATGTCATAATATTTCCTGATCAATAGGGTTTCTGAAACTTCTGTCTAACCAACAAATATGTTACTATAATATAATCTTGGAATCAAGTTTTTCAGATGTCTGTTTCACTATGTGACAACAGTTTTAAGTACGTTCCTGGCGTCTGTGTGGGTTTGTTTGTTTGTTTGTTCAGTTTGGTTTTTTTGGTTTGTGTTTTTTTTTTTTTTTTTTGAGTGCTTTACCTTGAAATGCTGCTGAATTTCTTATCATTTAGTAGGATTTATCAAAAGATACTTTGGTATTCTAGGATGTTATGAACCTGGTTTCACTTGTTCTTCTCAGTGAAATCCTGTGGGTGAGCATCATCTTTAAAAAGGGGATTTCAAAACCTTGTTATGGGATTGATGTTTAAGAATTGATTAATTGGCCGTGTGATAGGTAGCTATGTCAGTGCTATTGCTTAAGTTATGACTTCCTACTTGCTGTGAATGATACGAAAATGGTGAAAATGTACCAACAACCACCACCACCCCCCAACCCCCCCCCCAACCAAACAAAACAATCCCAAAGAAGAAAACCACAATAAAACCAAACAAAACCAACAAACACCCCCAAAACCCACCCAAAAACCAAAAACAAAAGGGGAAGCAGAGCAGGCTAAACGATTCTACATTTTGATTATATTTTAGGGAACAGATCTTCAGAGGAGCACAGATGCTGCTTTACAAGACTTAAGCCTCAAAAACAGAAAGAGAGATGTAGATGTTTCTACCTTGATCTTGTGCACTCCCAATCAAGGCACCTTGCTACCTTACGGGAAGTCTTTGGTTACATTGTGCTTTACTCCAAAGTGAGTGAGTGCTCCAAATTAGACACATACGTACAAACTGATTTGTCTAAGCTATTCTGTAATTGTTTTAAGTTAATGTGTCTGCAAGTTTTTTTAATGAATGATTTCTTACGTTTTATGTGTGTTAAAGGAAAATGCTTGGCATAATACTACTAATGAGAAAGTGAAGTCTGAAGGGTTTATCTGGAAGAGGTTTTATAATACATTAAGGGTTTATTTGAACCAAGAATTGGTTAAGCTCTTTTTGAAGAAGAATTTTATTAGATTTTGCCAAGGGAACTAATTGCAGCTCTCATTAAATATGTTGAATCTTTAAAGATTGTTGAGAGAGTTTTACAGGGTCAAAGTGTCTTTTTAATGACTGCAGATTTATTTCATAAAGATATAGTGTATGTGCATTTTGAAAGAATATATATATCATCACCAACAGACCTAAACATTTTGGAGTACTTTCATTCAATTAACCGAGATAAGGAAAAGAAAAAAGAAAATGCTTTCTTGCTATTTCCCATACTTAAACTATAGGTGGTTATTATGCATGTAGTATTATAGTATAGCATACACGTAGTATTACAGTATGCATGCAGTATATACAGCTTTTGTAGACTGGGTGAGATACCAAATGACTAGAATAATAAGCATACAGGCATTGTTGAGCTTAAATTTGTTGCTGTTCCACTGTCTGAAAGGAAGCGTAAAGGCCATTTGTTCAAACTGTGTCCAACAGCAACAAAGCCAGACTGGTTGATGAAAAATAAGCCTTGATTTTTTTGTGGGTTGGAGTTTGGTGCTTTGATT
>NW_009942117.1:0-51908 GCF_000696875.1 Nestor notabilis | reverse complement strand
GTGCTTGTGTTCCCCCCCCCCCCCCCCCCCCCAACTTGTAATTAGAGATTGTGGCTCTTACAGAAAATTTCAAAGGGACTTTGGAGTGCACGATTCATCCCCAAGACAAGATTATGTACTGTTTGTGAGATTTGAGAATGTTAGAAATAAAGATATCTGTCTGCAGGCCCTCAATGATGGTGCTACAGCAATCAAAGGTATGTTACTGGAAATGTATAGTGACTATCAGAAATGTATATATAGATGACAAAACTGTATGTCTGGTTTTTTGTTTTGTTTTGGTTTGTTTTTTTTTTTTTTAATTTTATGGGAAACCTTTGTTTGTGGTTTGGAATTTTTTTTTTCCCTATTCATACAAATAAATTATTGTAACTTACATCCTTAATGTTTTGGCACCAAAACCTCTTTGAACAGTGAGTAGAAAGGAGGAGGGAGTTATGTGTCATGAATAGACCAGCTGCTAGTGAACACCTAGAACTTAATTATAAATGTAAATATTTGAAGGACATAAAAGAACCCCGCAGTCATTTGCAAGTCACCAGCACTTTGCTAATACCAGTTTTGTGCATTTTCAAGTGTATAGTATATCACCTTCAGTTTCCGTAATGAAGGAATAATTTATCTAACAGCCATTATAAGTAAGCATGTCTGGGCTACATTTATAGAAAAGTGCATTATAAATCATATTGTATTATTGTATTTGCAACTGTAAGACTACGGTATGACTTTTCTGTGTGTAGGAGAATAGATGTGTGAGATTTTTATTTATTTATTTTTTTTTTTTTTTTTTTTTTTTTTTTTTTTTTTTTTTTTTTTTTTTTTTTTTTTTTTTTTTTTTTTTTTTTTTTTTTTTTTTTTTTTTTTTTTTTTTTTTTTTTTTTTTTTTTTTTTTTTTTTTTTTTTTTTGTGTGTGTCTATTGCAGTGAATCATCCTCATCACATGGACTTAGCTTTGACAGGTTCTGGGCTTCCTGTCATGTTAACTTTTAATCCAGGACCAGTTATTAACTTTTCGGATTGTTTTGTGGGTGAACAAACACAAATTCTTTGCACACTTAAAAATGAATCCGAGTCCCTTCCAGTAACATTCAGCTTCCGCAAGACTGCTCACTTTAATATTTCTCCTGAAAAAGGAAAAATCAGACAAAAATCTACAAAGGTAACTAGTCCTTTCTCTTAGATTCTGTAGACATGTTGATTACTTTACAGTAGTCAGCAGTGGAATTTCTTGAAAGTAAACCAGAACAATTTCATTTCAGTAGCCATGACATTTAATATCATCCAAATGTATATATTTTTTTCTTCTCATGTATAGTCTTTCCTGTACCCCAGGAAACAACAAGTGTTATTTTAAATTTGAAAAAAACTCATTGCAGCATGTTCTGGGCTTAAACCATGACACAGAACTAAAGAAACTACTCAGTTTTTTCCTGGCTTTAAATTTCTAATATTTTACTGACTTGAGAAGATTGATTTCTATTTAAACCTTTTCAGGATCCTTTTAATTTCTTTCAGTAAACCACAAGTACTTGAGTAAGATAAAATTTCTTTTAATGGAAGAAATTTTGCCAAATTTATGTCAAATATGGAGACAGACATTTATAATTTCACAAACCTGTAACTCAGGGCGCAAGAGAGAATAATTTGTTTCAGAAACAGGCAACTGTGACTTTGTGGTGTTCTGATGTGTAGCAGTTTTTTATTTCCTTATATTGTTAATTTATGTGTGGCAGTTGGCATATCCTAAAAGGTCAGTTTTGAACACTTATCTTAGAAGTAAGTGTGCAGAAAAGTGACTTAGAGAATTACACAAAACTTTTCTCTTTGCTTCTCTGCTCATGTCTCATAACAACTTTTATTTTCCAGGATGTGATGTTTTCATTTACTCCGCATCAAATAGGAACATTTAAAGTGAAGCAAGTTGTTGATATAATTGGTACAGCACTTGAGAAAAATAATCTGCAGATTCTGAAGACAAAACCCTTTCACCAAATATATTTGAGCTTTACTGGTGTGTGCAAATCTAAACGAAAAAACATTCTATTCAAAATTAATCCTGGTAAGATGCTACAAAGATAAATGACAAATGATAAAATGTTTTATAAGTACTTTTTAAAGTACTTATACACAAATATGTTTCTATGGATCAAAGAATTTAATATAATATTCAGGTTTTGTCAACTTTTCTAAATGCTCATCTACCATTTGCCCTACTGATGTCCCCATTCTGCTCCTACTGCAGGTTTATAAAGAGGTTATGAGGGATATCTGTCCTCTATAGGCTACTGCTATTTATACTTTGCTTCTAAGCTTCATTGAGGCACGGAGGGAAAATGGTTTATTTTTTTCAGATCCTTATATAGATGGGTTCTACATCTTCCTGTTCTCCCAGTCTCTGAGGATGAGTATGTATAGCTGTATCTGTATTCAGTGGAGGTGGGATAAGGCTGGAATGAAGTTCCTTGCAAACTGTGCCTCTCTGGGCAGTAGAAGCTTTAATCACTCCTATAGTTTGGAGGATGGAATGTAGTTGTTGGTTGGTGTTTTTTTTTTTTTTTGTTTTTGTTGTTTGTTTGTTTGTTTTTTGCAGGTGAGGGAGAAAGGGCCAGTTGAAGACTGGATTTACTAATTTATTTATAGTGCTGTTTTAAACATGTGTATCTTTATGTACATATACATGTACACAGGAGAGGTGAGCAAACACATGGCCTAGTTTCTGTGCTTTTCTAAAACTAGAGTGAAAAAGATAAGAGCTCTTGTTTCAGTTGTGATAGCTTGAGAGTTCTTTATCAAAAGTCATGCCTGTGTTTGCAGCCCTTAAGGCAAGCTTTAGGACACTGTGGACAGTGTTGTAACAGAGGCAGCTCCGAGTGTTTGGTCATGTGCATGCGCAAGACAGTGCGTCATAGCTGGACATTGTAGGAGTGGTTTCTATTCTAGTATTTGTCTGTCTGTCATCTAGACCAGGGAAAGTGGTTGGCTGTTAGTATGGTCTGATTGCCTTTTTCAATCTTGTCTGGCGAAAACAGTGGGACGGGTGACTGATTGTTGCACTGCTGGGTGGACCAGCATAAATTAAGAATTATTTTTCTAATTCTTCAACTATTGTTCAGTAAATATTAGTATAAGTGGATGTAACATGTTTTATTTGAATTTTAAGGTATAACACCAATGATTTCCAATGCAACTGGACAGTTTGTAGCTCATGGCACAGAACAGTGCACTGATACAGCACCTGTGGCAATACTTAAATCAGCCCAAACACAAATTCATAGTCACCGGATAAACAGGAATTGTAAGGGTGAAGTACTTACAGCTTTTCCTAATGATCGCGCAGCCAGCATTAGGCCTAGTGAACGGAATAAAAAGTACAGGTAAAAATTATGCAAATGTAAAATGTAAATTTGCACATTCTTATATGGTATATAGGAGATCGAGATTGGTTACTCATATGACAGTTTCCTGTTTTTTGTGGCTTTCTTTTTTTTTCCTCAGGCCTAAAGTTCTTTAAAATTCATTGTGTTCTACTTAAACTTATGCCTTTTACACATAAATTTCATGAGTTGCTTTTCTCATGTGAAGCTACAAACGCAGCTATTACAGTTTCAGTATTTCATTTTTCTGGTTGCCTTTATGAGGTTAAGTATTAATACTCAGCTATGATAAAAAGAATATTTGCAATGAAATATATATGTAGCAAAATTGATATTTTCATTCTAACAAGGCCCAGAATTATTTTACACATGTAGTGAAACTTCAATTCTCTTTAAATATTTAGGACTATTTTCACAAAGACTGAAAGATATAATTATATAGATCCAGAGTTTTCTTATACTGACTGTGAACAACTGTCAAAAGAAGCACATAAGAAATACTATGCAGACTTCATTTCTAGTTTAAGACAGCATCGTTTGCTGAAAGGTACCACTAGGTAAGACTTTTTTTAAAGGATAAATAAACACTTCGGGTTCATATGAAAAATGTGCGTATATATGTGCAGAGTTAACTTCGTGGCACCAATCATATACCTAAATTTAACCCATGCTGAAATGTTTATGGTCTTGGGATCTTCATTTAGAATGCCTAAACCAAAACCTGTTTTGTTCAAATGTTCATTTAGACACTTAGGGATCACTTCCTGGGTAAAATGTAGGGATGGAGGCATGCAACTTGGAATTAAAATAAGATACCAAGTTTTAAGAAGAGTTGGCTATAGTTAAGAGGAAAAACATAACACTGTTTTTGGATTCTTTTTTATTTTTATATGATAAATAATATGTATTTCCAACTTGTATCTCTAGCTGACCCAAAGTGGTGGATTCAGTATGTAAATTATTTCATAATTTGTGGAACAAAGCAGATAAGATTAAAGGATTGTATTGGTCTTCTGCCTTTGTTTTAGGTAGGCTGTGGAACAAAATAATGGAAAAGAACTTACAGCTCTGCTATTTCTAAAAGTATTATTAAAAAAAAAAACCCTAAAACCAACCTGTGAAACCTCTAAAGCAAGATGAGTAATAGTAATGAGTAAAGCAAGATTAATACCTTAAGAGTGTTTAGTTTACAAGAACCGTTATTAAGAAAGAGAAATAGTGCCAGTGGATTATTCTTGCAATCTCAATTTACCTTACTCTGTTTATATAGATCATGATTCAGACAAGGCCTGCAGAGCTTGATTTATTTTATTTTTATACATGCATGTGGTATGTGGTGTTCTTGAAAGAAACTGGTATTGTGGAATGGTTGAACTGTTTATATACCTGTAAGGCGTATATTAAAATTATATTTTATTGCATGAGGAGCAAGGTCAGAAAGGAACATTCCACAGTTATCAGATGAATTTTACTGTTACTATGCAACATAGTATTAATTTTCTGAATACTTGGTAGAAAACATCTGTATAAGATCTCTGGAAGTTTCAAATCCTTTGGTTGCAGGTGAAACTGACTGAATTTGAACTTTAACCAAAAAAGTTAATTGCTCTGAAAATTAGGCTGTAAGTGGTGCAGTTCAGACATATACAATTAAATCATCCTTTGTAATCTTGGTATTTGCTAACTGTTAAGTACTTGACTTTACAACTTAATTGTTCTTGAAGAAGTATTTTAGACATGATGTAATATTTATATTTTCGTAGCCATAATACTTGCAACTGATTTAGCTGATTTAGCAATTGCTACAAATGCGCAGCAGTTGTTAGTTGTTGCCTAAACAATACAGCAAAAGAATTTCAATGCATTTTCTGTAACTGAAGTATTTTTTTTAATAATGAAATATCCTAAGTTAGAGTATAATTTGTTTTGTTTAACCATATTAAATATTTTAATGTGTGGAACATGCTCAGACTTCTGGATTTCCATATTATTTTTTTTTCTCCTTCCCTATAGGCAGTTTTATATTTATAATAATTCTGTGAGCATAGGCCTTAAACCAGCTGAAGGGCTTATGTCACCAAAGATGTCAATCACAGATATTCACAAGGAGAAGTCACAGTTCAAAATGCTCCCTTTAGATGAGAATTGTCTTTTAACTAGTCAAAAATCATCAGCAATTGGTTCTAAATCTTCAATCAAAGACGTAAGTTAAATGTGTGATAGTAACTTAAGCATGATTTGTTTACCATATAAAAAGCATAAGAATTTTAATCCTGCTCTGAGAAGATGCATTTTGCTTATCACAGACTTGGACTGGGCTTAATGCTGTGCCATCTTCTACCCAAGAAAAGGAAGATTGTAGTCTAACTTTGACATCAAAGCAGCTTCATCAAATACTCATAGGTAAGATTTTTAATTTAGTTGCTAAATATAGTACTATAATAATACCACTAGTTGCTAAATATAGTACTATAATAATAACACTAGTTGTTATAAAAGCTCTTATTTACAGTAATGCAATTTACGTTCATAATTGTTCAGCTTAAATAGAAAATAGCTTAATTTGGTGGCAGCTTATTACCTGCAGTAGTGTTTAACTAAAGTCTTTTACTTCTCAGAAAATCGGGAGGAATGACTAGGTAAGAAAATGCAAAAGGAGAGCTTTCTTTAAAGACTGCTCATACTACAGCCTATTAGAGAAACATCAATGCAGCATAGTATGAGTTGTTCATACCCCTATGCCTTGCTATTGGATAGTATCTGAACCAACATTAATATTGTCAAAATTCATGGGAGTGTTCAGAATGTTTCTGGGTATTAACAATGAACAGTGACACCTGAAAAAAGTGAAACTTCTTCAGGATCCTCCTTAAATAATTTCTGTGATTGCTCTGTGATGGGGATTTACACCTGTTAAAGTCTTTGAGGGATTCATCTACTAACAACACTTGGCATTAAAACTAGCTGTATATACTGGTACACTTAGGGAAAAGTAGAATAAGATAAACATATTAATTACAAAAAGTACATAGAGTTTTGTAAGATGTTTAATTAGTGCCACGAGCACTGAAATTTGCAGCCCAGCATAAAAACTGGTGATAACAGTAAATAAAGTAGGGAGATAATTCTGTCACCATCAAATTACATGAGTTATTAAACCAAATGGTCAAACACGAGGGAGCAAATTAACAGGTTAAGTATATAAACTCTCAGTGAATTGCTGATTGTCTAACTATTTAAGTATCTGATCAATAAAAAATATTTATTATTATTAATAATCCTTTTAGTAATTAGCACATTGCTTTTCCTGTTATAGAAATAGATGTTGGTGCTGGCTTTTAAGTTGTACTACTGAAAGCATGCACAGAACATGCATGGTATTTACTTCTAAATTTTAGTGTGAATTTGTTCTGCCACAGGATTGTTCTAGATGACTAATTCTGTAATTTGAGGAATTAAAATGTTTTGATCATAATGTTTTAGTAGTCATGCTTCCTTACATTAACTTTTTAATGTTGAAGATCTTATTTCTTACATATACCAGGTCCTTCTACTATGGATTTTGGTGATGTTTGTGTGTATTCTACAACGTTCAGGAAACTGCAAATCATCAATAACTTGTTAGTTCATATATGGATACAAATTGATATTGAAATTGATGAATTACAGAAGTCAGGTCCATTGTCTCAGGTGGTGCCTCCTTTTACAAAGACTCATGTTCCAATTGTATTTGAGACAAGGACTCTCGGAATGTTTAAAAAGTAAGGCTTTTTATAATTGTCTTGATTTACTTATTTTCTTTGCAGTAGTAAAATAAAAAATCCTGTGGCTGGTTTAAGCGCAGTATAATTATGATAATTGTTAACAGTGTACATTCAGTTATGGTGATATTGCAATAATTAACACAGTTTTATATTGCAAAATTTTGCTAATACAAAAATATTTCTTAAGATTTAAAAAAAAACCACCAAGAAACTGTCTTGTCAAAAGCCCATATAGCCACAGGTATATCAAGGAAAAATGTTTGCCATTACAATGTATTTGTTAGGAAAATTTAATAGATAATACTGTACTTTTTCCAGCATAGTGTTGCATCGCTGCATCTATGTTTTTGGTGCAGCATGTGGGTAAATCTATAGGCATGCTGTTTTCTAGCCCTCTGGTATGGAGATAGGACTCTCATTTTCATAATGCTGTTGAAATGACTGTATGTATCATCTTTTGGGATAATCTGCACTTTCAACATGATTTAAGTTGTATGTGAAGTAATTACAAATTGCTTTCTCTTGTGAACACACAGTTAAGACTGACAATTGCTTTGTCAAGTATTTTCTTGCTAATGATTGTTTTGCATAAATTTGACTGTATCATAACAAATACATAAAAATATATATTTTTGTTACAGATCTTTCACTTACACAATAAACAACCAACATCTTGGGCATGTGCTAGTAATTGCAAAAGCAGTATCTGTTGAACTTGAGCTGTCTGCAAGAGAAGTGATTTTAAATCCTATTCCTGGCTACCTAGCAGAGGCAGAATTTAGAACAACTGTCAGGATATACAATCCCAGAAACCATCCCGCTGAGTTTACTTGGAAACCTATAATTAAAAATAGAAGAACTGCATTTTCTGTACAGCCAGCCAAAGGTATACTAAGCAAGTCCAGTGTGTGCGCGTCTATCTTAAATGTCAACAATGTTAAATAAAACAAATATTCAGCTGTTGCTATAAACTTTATTTTTTAGATTTGGGTCAGTGTATCCCAAAAGTAATACCAGATCAGAAGGTATACCGTAGCGGCACTCTACAACTCCTTCCCTGAGTGTATACTCAGTCCAGTTCATTGTTTCTATGCCACCAGTGCTTATGTATCTATTTTTCTCAGTACAAATTGCTGATATTTCAGAAGTGAGGCAACTATTTAATGGCAGTTACCAATATTATACAGCTTATCAGGATAGGAATTTTTCCAAAAGCACTGTATGTGAAGCTGCTAAGACGATGTAGAGGGTCTGAGTGATACAAATGGAATTCAATCTGGGATTAGTTTCCACTTGCATTATGGATCAATATTAGAAGTGTTGTGAGACATTAACTTTTACCTTCTTTCCTTTGAAAGATAGTGTTCTGCAGGAGTATGATGGAGCTCCATTATTAAAGAGACAGCTACTAACTGAATTGGAATTACACAGTTAAAAAAAAATTTGGCTGGATCAGCTCTGATTTCTTGAGAAAATATATTTCTGCTGATATGAGTTCAGACTCTGTTGCAAGCAGGAAAATGTATATGATCTTTCCCAAACTTGTGATTCTACAAGAATAATAGTCGTCTGTTGCTCTATTTTTCTAAATGTTGACTATTTGAGTAATTCATGGCTAAAAACCATCAGTGAACTCTTGAGTGGGTTTTTCCACAGGACACTATTAAACAGATTATGCAATAGTCATGAGAATTCAGAAAATAATTTTCCTTAATTCGGCATACTGTTCAACACCATTGAAATGTAAGCTTAGTCTTCAGTAATAGAAGGTCATTTCACTTTAATATGTTTATGTTATTTCTAATTAACAATTTGATAATTGTACCTGTATGCTATAACATGTAAATTATGCATATTTACTTAGGCCTTGTGGAGGCCTATAGAGATCTGGAGTGTGAAGTTGTTTGGCATCCAGGGTACAGCTCTCCAGAAGCAGGAGAATTCAACTTGTGTGTGCGTAAAGGAAACACCATTATGTTGAAGTGTTTTGCAAAGGTAAGAATCTATACAGCAGGTATAGAGAAGCAATATGTGTGGTTTTTCTAAACAAGTAATTTCTTAACATATTTCGATTACGTATTAAAAAAAAAATATTTTAATCTCATGTCTTCTATTTGACATGTTTAACAAAAGAATGTTGCTCCAAAGACATGAATGGAGAAGGCAAGAGAGAGACAATTTGCCTTTTTCTTGCCTTTGATGATATACTTTTATTTGCACCACAACTTAGTGGTCCTTATATATTAAGTGGTAATTACTGTTCTTGGCTTGCTTAGTTTAGCCAGCTTAGTTTAGCCAAACAAAGGTTGAAAGGTGATAGTTCTATCGACAGATATTGAAGGGATAAAAAAAAGCTGTGTGTGGGAAGGTATATTTGAGACAACAGACTGTAACATTATTTTGTGTTGATATTTGATAATTTGAAAAGCAGTGCTCTAGATAGTCTTCTAAACAGTGAAATTCAGCTTTGGTTAATCATTTCTTATGTTACAAGCCAGGGAGGTGGAAGGAGAAAGACACTTTCTTTTTATTTTATTTATTTTTTTTCCCCTTTTGCTGAATTGTAGAGGCTGCATGTGCTAGAACTTCTATTTTGGGAGCAAATAAAACTTTTCCCTTCCTTTTGATGTGCTTGCTTTATCTTTTATGCTTTTCCCCCAGTAAGTTTTTCCTATTCTTCCTCTTCCTTTGAAGCCTTGGAAATTGCTATATATGAACCAGGATGTGTATAAATTAGAATACTAGCATTTCTACTGCTATTAGAAACTCTGAAGTATCTTGTCCTGATCACACACTTAGGATTAAAAGAAAATCACAGAGCTTATGCTGTTAAATTAAATTTAATTAAAATATTTTTATTTGGGACTTATCTAGATAAGTTCAATATATTGAGTAAATATTGTCTCACATTTAAACTATGTCTATTGGGGTACTTCTAATTTATGCATTTCCACAAGCGTATTAGTTCATTATATAATGAAAAGAAAATTAGGTTGACTTATTTATTTGTACTTAATAATATGTAGTTTGCTTTGGGTCTTGGTTTTTTTTTTTTTTTTTTAATAGCTTGGTACTACTAAAGTTCAGTTTGTGGAACAAAGGATACCCTTCAGTCATAGCCCAATGGGTTTATCTACTTGTAAGACAGCTACTCTTCAAAACATAGGATGCAATCATGCGTATTTCCAAGTAAGCTAAAATTATTTTTAACATATTTAATTTCTTGGGGTGGGATGGAAGAAGGGATTTCATTTTATCAGGTCATGTTAGAGTCTTGTGTTCTCAATTATTAGATACACACCTACTTAAATTTTTGTCTGGTTTTCTGAAGAAGCAATATTTATTGGAAGAGGAATTTGTCCCTCTGTCACTACCAGTGGTGGGGGTAGAATCTCATACTGGTGTAGCATATAAAAAAGCAGTTACAGCTTGGATGATTTTATATTTTGAGCAACAGAGCAAACTGGCTAGTCATTCATGCTAGCTGTCCAGTCAGTCCATGCACAGACCCAGACCAGACACAGCAAATGTGATTACTAATATGTGAGAGGAAGATAGGCTGTATTATGAGTTGGATAAGAGATGACTTGGATGCCAGAGGGTGCAAAGACATAATACACAAACTGGTAGGAAACCTAACTTCATTTGTTTTCCCGATCACAGAGTAATTTGCTCTATTTAGTGAAGCAAAATAACTTTTGTTAAAATCCTCAGAATTTTTTTACTACTTTGCTATGGTACTAAGAAACTTTATTAATTTATTTTGATTTTTACCGCATTTCTCTGTTTATTAATGGATCATTGTAATGAGTATTATTCCTGCACTCTTGGAGGCTAGATCTGAGTTAATAAAACCAGCATAATCAATAAGGCAAACATACCCAGCCTTTTAAGCCTCCATATTTACTTTTAAGCCAAGAGATGGCTGCTTGGTCTTGGTCATTGTCACTTGGGTAGCTATACTTTAAAAAGTTATCAGTTTGCAGCGCATTAGAAGAAAACAAATTCTATTTTGTCCCCACTAATTGTGGGTAAACTGGATATTTACTACTAGTATTATTAATGAACTTCACAGTATTAGGATTCCATGACCTGTCTTCTTACTGTGAATGTCAAAAAAGAAGTGAAGAATTCATCTGTCACTGAAAATATGTGTTGTAAGATATTGTGAAGATTTGCTACATAACAAGTTTTAATTTTAATTAGTTCACAAAAACAACTGGAAAATAACCTGAAAACCAGAATGTGAAGTTTCCAACCAGTGTGCAAACATTATGTTGTCGTAGAAACTGACAGTCAGCATGTTTAGGAATCTGTTTCTTTATTTTGTTTACCTGTATTTTTATCTCAAGCTTCTAAGTCCAAGTTAACATTGCATGCTATGAATGCTCTTCTAAGAATATAAAATCTTCATTATATATATACTAATATTAAAAAAACCCAAACAAAACCCCAAACCCCCCCCAAAAACCCAAACCAAATCCCTGCCCACCTCCCTCCATGAAACCACCACCTTTTTTGGAAATATTAATGTTTTATGCTTGTGTTTTGAAGGTTCTTGATTCAAACCCATTGCCTGGAATGATGATCACACCTTCTGAAGGAGTGGTACCTGTGGGAGGCTATGCTGATCTCAAAATCTCATTCACTCCGAATACAAAAATGAATTTTGATACAAAAGTGGAGGTATTCAAAACCAGAAGAACTTTATCTTTTGAGTGTTACATTGTTTGTTTATGTGTGGAGGTGTGTGTGCATTTGAGCATCTTTTGGATTTTATCTCCAGTATTCTAGTGCTTTTTTTCTTTGGTGGGGGGGAAGAAAAAAAGAAAAGAAAAATAGGTTTTCATCAGCAGTTGATGGCTGCTGTAACCTATTCTGAATTTTGTCTCAGTCCTGCTGAGAAGTATCAAAACAGCTTCTCAGTTTGAGCTGATTGATACACCTTTGGCAAGCTGTTGAAACTAACTTGTGATTGTCTTCAGAAGATCATGTAGGCATATCCGCTGCTTTTATGATCTATATTGGAGCAGGACTGTAATACTGCAGTGTCTTTAATTTCTTGACATCTTTTTGTGGTCATCTCAGAAGTGGATTTACTAGTAGATTTGATTTGGTGATGGGAGTGCAATAAGCAACAAATCCTGTTTTGTGTTCTGCATGCGTGCTTCCTGACCTTGTTCCTGATCGGATAAGTGAGAATGGGTAAAAGGATACTATCATGGGGCTGACTTTTGCTACCTTTTCTGACTAATCCTGGGTTTTCCATCTTCTGTGGCTGCCTACATTATACTCTCTAAACCCAGTATCCATATCTTTTTTCCACTTCTAAAACAGATTTAGCATTGCTTAGAACAATAATATCTACTTTGTACCAGGATCTCTGTCAAGCAATTTGTGTTGTAGTATGCTTTCCAATCCTCACAGCTGATGAATAGATCTAACCCATCCACTCAGCTTAAATCTAACCCAACCACTTATCTTCCTCCTGTTGGACAACACTGTTCATTCTAGTGATACAGCCTCCTGTAATGCTATTTTTCTCTGCAGAAAACTAGTATTTCCTAAAACTGTGGGGGTTTTTTTTGTTTTGTTTTTGTGTTGATTTTTTTTAATTTATGTAATTTTTTTTTAATTGACAGCTATAACTATCCCAGATATGGTATGCCACAGAGGCATGATTGGTTTTTCTGTGAAGCCACATCTCACTGGAATCTGTATATAAATGTCCTGGAAAATGAAGGCATTTTCTTTACCTCTTTATATACCCATAACGGAGATGCATTATAAGACCATAATTACTTTCACATTTTCATTACATTACAAATTAGGTTGAATGTCTTTCTCCACTCTGTATCTGTGGGGTAGGTTGGTTGGTGGGTTGTTTTTTTTGTTTTGGTTTTTTTTTTTTCCATGTAACTATGGCTGATTTGGTGAGATACTTATGTTAAAGTGACCTTGTCAGTAATCACACTTTTGTCTATTCACTTAGGTGGCAGTGCGAAATTCAGAAATACTAATGCTTAGGATTGGTGGATTTGTAGAGGTCCCTGAAGTAAATATTGATGTGGTAAGTATAAAAAAAATGGTAGCAATTGGTAAGATTGATAGTGTTTTACTTTATGTATATGTCAAAGTGGCTCATCTCTACTTCATATTTTGCATATTTTCTTATACTAACTTCCTGAGAAAATTATCAGAGAGAAAAACTTCAGAAGAGAAATTAAAAACTAAATGAACGTATACCAGTTGCATTAATGATAGCTGACAGCTTTAGCTTTTGAACTTGAGAATCTGGAAAAAGTATGTTAAAAGGGAAAGGATTTCCTTAAGGTGTAGTTACAGGGGGAAAAAAATGCAGTAAGAGGAAAAGGAATCCTCTGATCTCTTTACTGAATCATGAAAAAATCTTCTGATGGTGTAACTGGAATTATGTACTGAATTCTTAACTGTTGTGTTTTATGTCTTGGAAAGATTTTGATGATAAGAGTTATGCAAGACAATTAGTTCACCAAGGCTGTTATTGTGTTATAAATTGTGAATCTTTGAACAATTATATTTTTTTCACACTCTGGTGAGTAATAAACTTGACTTCATGGTACTTTTACCCTTTTTTTTTTTTCTTTAAACTTACAGGAACAATTTGACTTTGGTGGTGTTTATGTTGGTGCTACAAAATCAATTCCCTTTTTGCTGCAGAACAAGGGACAAGCGTGTACCAGAGTGGAGTTTGACTTCTCTAAATATAAGGATTTTGAATTTAATGCTAACGACCATTCAGGTATTTGCTTTTGCTGTATCAGATTTTTCATTATATAAAGAATGGATAATGGTAAGAGAATACCTGTCAGACTATTTCTGGCATACAGATTTTCCAATTTAAGAAAATCTAAAGCAATTATTTTAAAGGTGCTGCTTAAGATGAATTAAGAGTAGATGTTTTGGTTTGCCTGTAAAATAACAATTGCCAAAAATAAGCATTTGGACTGTATCAGATTGCCTGTAGATTTTTCCTTTTTTTTTTTTTTTTTTGGTTTTTTTGTTTTTTTGTTTTTTTGTTTTTGCTTTTCTATCTTGGCGAAGGCGTGTTTAAAAAACAGTTTGAATACCTCTCACCAGTTAAAATTAAAAAAGAATTTTAAAAACCCCAACCAAACAAATCCAAACAACTATACTCATTTCCTATTCATGGACTCCTACTCACTGTTTAGGCAATCTTTACTCTTCAGTTAATTCATTATCCGTATAAGGGTCCAGACTTCTCTTTTTCCTAATGGTACAGAGTGTTTGCAGGTTAATTGCAGGGCCTCTGTTGTCTCTGTTCTACATGATACCCAACTCAGAATGACGTTGGAGCAATATGTGGAATCAGGTTGCTATTCTTTTGTTTCTCGATATAACTAGCTCAGATTCTTATCCGTCACTCATTGTTGCTCATCCCTTTTCCAGTTAGTTCTGGCACCTCTTTTGCTGTTCCAACATCTTTAGTCATGGGAGAATTTTGCGGTTCTGCTTATATGGCCTGTTGTTCCTGCAAGCTCAGAAAATCAGAACTCTTTCTTTTGCAAGATGGTATTATAATATTTAGTTGTATCTTTATGTAGATCTATATATGGATTATGACAAAAAATGACCTTACAAGAGCAGAAGGGTTTTCTTACCATGTGGTGGTAAGGTGAGGGCTCCTAGCCAGTCATCCTAACTTGCAAGAGAATTGTAACTCTATCTGTAAAAGGCAACTATCCAGCATGGGAATCATCTCATTGCACATGATTTCTAGGTCAGAGTTTGTGCTTGAAACAAGTAATGTGGCATCCAGTCAGGTCCAATACTGTTCAAATGGTGAATATTGGTTGCACATTGAAACTGGTGTTCCAGGATGAATACTGATCTCGGAGGAAAGTTACCGTGTTTGTTGGAAATCCATGCTTCTCCCAGTGCCTTAAAATTGGATGTGAAATTCTGAAAAATGCAAGTCTTATTGGTGAAGTTATATAGTGCCTAAAAGTAATTTAGAAAAACTGTTTCAGCCAAGTATTTTTCTCCTTGTGATTTTAGTTTTCATTATTTAGTTAACTTTTTGCCTACCTAAAACTTTTATTCAAAGGTAAATGACAGTGTTGTGGTTTTTTTTTTTTTCTGAAATATTATGTTCTCACAAATCAAAAGTTTAATGAAAGTTGGTGATTAACACAAAATTACCCGTAGAATCCTTATGAGAAATACTATATTAACTTGTAACTTTGTGAGAAATGTTTACCATACAAATATATAGATACCTTATGTTGGAAATCACTTTGAAGTACTGCAACTATGATAAAGTTGATATTTAGAGTAATAACGTCTGTAATTTTTTTCTGCATTTTGTTTGACAGTGTTTCACTGCTGTTCTTCAGCACCTTATCTGTATTCAGTTAACTTAAAGGGAAAGTCAGCTTTGCAATGCTGCTTGTCCTTCATGCCAAAAGAGGTAGGTTTATGGGTGGTGATTACACTAAATTAAAATTGTGGCAAGTTATATTTCTGTGGTGAAAGAATATAGACATTTTAGATGCCCATTTTAGTGTGCGTGATTATAGTTTTATAACAGTAATCCAATTCTTAAGAACACAAGTTCTGGAATAACCTTTATATAACTTTTGTTGCTTTCATAAACATTTGCATACACGAAGAACACACACTTTATCAATGACTGAAAAATGGAAAAGGTATGAAATTAAATTGAAATACATTCATTAAATCATCCAACAAACTGGCAGCCATTTTATTTTTACAGTTATTCATGCTTCAACTCTCATATGACCAAGGGACTGCAAAAGCAGAGGAGTTTTATGTGCCATAAACATTGGCATAGTTGCTTTCTGACTGAGCTATTTGAGGGAAATAAATTGAAGATGTGTGACTTAATGGGTTAGGTTTAAATTATGAAAATAGCATTTTATTGGCAGTAAGTGTCAATGGAGAGTGCTATAGAAAATTCTAAACCTAAACCTATTGAAGAAGAATTTAGAAATTGAGGATTTGGGATTTCTACATATTTGGAGAACAGTGAACTGAAAGAAAACTTTGATATTATGAACCAGCTTCAGAACAAGCAGCTGGGGATCACTTCTATAGCACATAAACCTGATGCATTAGCTGCATTTTTACTTTAAAAAATAAATTAATATCAGAGACAATGTATCTTGGAAGGATTGACAATATTCTTTTTTAATCTACCCCCTCTCCTTTACAGCACTTCAGTTTTTGAATAAAAGGGAATTCTTTTGTTCAAAGTATCATTCAAATAGTATTTACATATTACAGACTGTGTCTGGTAACACTGTGATATTCTTTCTCTTATTACTGTCAGCTTAGATTCTGTGTATACATGGAAGCTATTGTGAAATTACTCATGGTGTGAATTTATATAGCACATTCACTACTCTGAGATGATTTTTCCTGACAGAACATGAGTCAATAGATAGATTAACAAAAAATAAGCTATTTCAAACCAAATTAATTTTCTTCTATAGCATAGGAGGCCTTGAGGTTAGGAGAGAAGCAGTAGATGTCGTATCTTGTATCACTGCTGGATGCAACATTCTCGTAATCAAGTAGTCAGATTTAGACTAGATAGAAAGGAAAAGTATGTAATTGTTTGCAAAATGATACCTACAGAATATTACCAGTGACCTACTGTCAAACCAGAGAGAAGATCAGTAAGGAAAAATACTGACATTTTCATTTAAGTAGGAAGGGTCAGTAATAGAAGTGCAACACTAGATAATGCTGTTGGAATAATCTATGTGTATGGTCTATACATATATAGATGACAAGTTGAACAAGTACTGTAAGTAGAGGCAGATGACATAGTGATTTATATGAATAGAAATAATGTTAGTAAAACAAGCAAAATAAGTATTATGGAATAATCTATGTGTATGGTATATACATATATAAATTGCAAGTTGAACAAGTATTTTAAGTAGAGGCAGATGACATAGTGATTTATATGAAAAGGAATAATGTTAGTAAAGCAAGTAAAATAATTGTTCTAATCAGTGCTGATAACACTTCAGCTGCAAGACTTTTCTCATTTTGGATGCCACACTTAAAGAAAGAAGCGAGAAAATCCCTTGAAAATTAAGTCCGAAAGAAAACACTGGAAGTCATCAGAAGTCCAGAAAGCACAAACTGTGTAAAAAATGGAACTAACTTCCAATAGTCTGTGGAGTATAATTTATATAGGCTTGTTCACTGCAATGGAGAGCTAATGAGTAGTGGGTTTAAATTATGCCAGGATGGATTGGATTGGATTAGGTTAGATTAGATATAAGAACTCATTGTAGTGGAAAAAGTCAAATATTGCAATAAACTACCTAAGAAGAAATCTTCATTGTTGAAGACTTAAGAATGGGTTGGAGAAGCAGCAGCAGAAATGCTTCACTCTGTCCCAAGGGGATAAGTAATGTCAGACAATCACACTTGGCCATTGTAAAATCATATTCTAGAAGCATGTTTTTTCTTCAAAGATGAAATTCTGTCCCCTCTAAGGACAGTGTTAAGGCTCATAGTAATTATAATGGTACTCCTTGGTGGCCATTTCTTGCTAAGTATGAAATTCAAACCAATTAAAAATAACCAATACAAAGGAATACAGATTTTTAGCTTAAAATGATGAAATTGGAATGTGGAAATGCTCTTACAAATAAAAAGTACATAAAATAGAGCCATGTAAAACAAAAATGGGGAAGAGATTGATTGAACTTTTAATGAGTAGGTATATAGTAATACTGTTCTTACAGCCAAGCTTTGAAACTTAATTAGTTTTGACTTTTATTTTACCAGTAAAGTCCTCTGAGATGCATATTTCATTTACAAAAGCAACCTGTCGTAACAGCCCTAAAGAACATTTTTTTTCAGTTTAAAATCATAAGTATTCAACAACATTTTTAATTTTTTATTCAAATTGAAAGATCGTCAATAGAAATGAGAAACAAAATGCTGCTCCCTAACTGCCAGTTAGCTTCTAGTAAGCCATAGATATAAAACTAAAGAAAGAAAGTAAATGGTTGCTAAAATTGTAATGCCCTTCTGTAAGAACTTTCCAAATATTCCAATTTGACTGAATCTACTTTGTGGGTACTCTTCTTTAAAAAACCCAACCACCCAATATATTCAACTACTGTAGAATATATTACATCTATTGATTACAGACTTCTCTATAGGGTTATCTGATGTCATCCTTTTTTAATTTTTAAACTCTGGGCATAAGTTGGTTTTTTTTTTTTTTTGGATTTTTTTTTTTCCCAGTCTTGAGAGTAATTTTTGGCAAACATAACTTCCTTCAGAAGTAAGAGAATAAAAAGCTTCAAAAATGAAATCTTCCTGGAGCACCTTATACCTCATAACCACTAATAAGTGCCTGCTTTAATGAACTGTCTTTATTTCAGTTCCCTATTCTCTCCACGTGCTCACAGATTTTCTGTCTCACTTTGCCCTTGGTACTGGGTAAGCTCACTGTACAATCAGTGCTTCTCTTCTGCTCAAGTCTATTACTGCCTGCCTATTAGGGGGCAGCTTACTCATTGCTAGGCAAGACATGCCCAAACACACTTAGGCTCACAGCCCACTGGTGGTCACAAGTTAACATCACTGGGAGTGAGTGCAGCATTGATAGCTAGCAGCAATAGCACTGGTAATGTTAAATGAAGTTAACTTTGGAAACTAAATGTATTGCCCAGTATGGCATGACTAAAGAGCACCTGGAACTACATGTACCCCCTAGGATGCTGTAGCTTTTCTTTAATTTAACTCCTGCAAAGTAGAATACTAATAAAACCATAGTTCTGGTCCAGGTACCAGCATCTCTTATTGTGGTCAGAAACTCTCAGTAATTAGTGATTCTTAGAATATTCACCACTGGATCCAAGGCCTTTATCATTCTACCTCACCTAGATTCTCCCCTTTTCTCACCAGATTTCTTCCTTCTCTTTCCTGGATTTCCAGTCTTGAAAAAACTCTAATCTTCTCTGTATATTAAACTTCCCCTTTTCAGGTTTCATGGTTGCAAATGCTATTTCCTGCCTCTGCACTTGAACAGCTGCTTCTCTGATCTCATCACCATTTTCTGGACAACTGCTATTACCCAGCTTACCTCCAGGTGCTACAAACCTGTATCCCACTGAGCCACACTCTTTTCTGTCTGCCTTCTGGTTCTGCTAAAACTGCCTGCTGCTGTTGTAGTTGATACTGACAACGCTACCTGATATACCAACAAAAATTCACTATATCAATGCCGTTGCTAAGAAAGTAGATACTAAAACTAAGGAAAACATGAAAAAAAATTCAGAAGCACTGATTAAAAAAATCACAAAAGCATGAAATAATTTTAATATGCTTTAGAATTTTATTAAAACTACTTTAATTATTAATGTAAGGTTTCAAGTAATTTAGTCTTGAATGCAATCTTGAATTCTTCTAAAAGTCACCTCTGCTATAGCTTTCCTTCTGGCTCAAAAAGCTTCAAAGTAACAAACAAAGTAAATACATAGGAACTCCAAATATTTCCTACAGTTCTCACTAAAACTTAATGTGTACAAATACATGTGACATCAAATGACATTCTTAGAGATGAAGAAGCCATGGTTATAAAATGATATATGTAAAAATTGAAGATAATTCTCCCAATCTTCTAAGTGGTAAAATGAAGTCAATGTATTATAGATAAGGCTAGGATGCTGCTTACTCATCACAGCCTGGCTCTGCTTTCCTGTTGTTTCAGTGTCTCAGAAGGTGTTAGAGGGCTCTCTGCCTCACTGGAGGGAGTTTAATCTTGGTGTTTGTTGGCTGTGAAAATCAGAGCTGTGAGAGCAGTACACAAAAATATATGTAAACCAGTAAGCTAGCAATTACTTCTTAATATTCCCCTTCCTATTTATATACAGGCCGTATGCTGTTTTCTTTCTGGACATAACTTTGAGACACACTTCAATTATATTTTAGGGTGGGGTTTTTTTTTTTCACTGCAATTTAAAGGGGTTTGGCAAGCTGAATGTCTGGTTCAGGCTAGGCAGGGTTCTCTCATTTGAGAGCTGAATAGAAAGAAATTTTCTGGTAATTACACAAAAAATCCAGCCAAACAAAACTTCCCATGACTACATGGTCAAATATCTGTTGCAGCATCTAATTACTAGTTAATTACAATTTATTGATTGATTGCTAGCAGTGATGATTTTTGAACTGAGTTTTAAATTGTACTGTCCAAGAGGCAAAGAACATGGCTTTCCTGTTCACGGCTCTCTTTCTGCAAGCTACCTGTCCAGATAACAGTAAGAAGCACCTCGTTCCTGTGGTTTTGTGCTACCAGAAAATAGGCAGTATGTGGTCACTTTAAATATATGCGCATCTTTGTCCCTCAACTGTTCCTGTGTTTCTTCAGGCGGGAACATCCATCTGCTAGCAGCAGTCTTGTAAGGAAAGCAGGCAAAGCAAGGTGTAGGAGTGTATTGCTTCAAAATTAATTAGTTAATTAATCAAGTAATTTTATTTATTTGTTTATTTAAACCCTGCTGGAAAACAGAAAATTGTAGCATCTTGGGAAAAAACCACAAAATACACAGCTGTGTAATAATGAAGCCTACAAGGCCCTTTGACTGAAATAAATACAGCAAATCACACCTGTCAGAGCTTATTGCTTAAGCTTCTTGTAGAGAAGTGACAGGTGGTTTTGGGTTTGATTTTTTTTTTTTTTTATGTGTTTTTAATGTGAGGGGTTTTTTTTGTTTTGTTTTGTTTTTTTGTTTTAAATAAAAGAACAGAATTCATAGGGTGAGAATGAATTCTATGGAAAATCTGCAGCTGTGGAATTACAGGGAATTGCTGGTACGTATCTCTGACAGTATACAAGCGAAAGATTTAGTTTTATTTCAGTTTTTTGAATGATGCCTTTGAACACTAGTTACATTATTGTGGAAAGCTGCTCATCCTGTGATATAAAGCAGGGAGTTTAGGCTGTGTGAAATATTTAAGTATGTTTTAAGGAAATGCTTATGTTACATCTGAGGAGAGGTTGAGAATGTATACAATATACAGTTGCAGGACATAAACCCTTGCTTTTGCAGTTAGGTTTAGATTTCAATCAAACAGGTTCTTTGGGTTTTTTTTTTTTTTCCTGATGTAGATTGCATTTTCTCTCCTTGTTTCACTGTTGAATCTGTGTGTTAGTGTTATGAAGAAACATTAAAATCAGCTTTCAGACAAAAATTCAATGACTTCTAATGCTTCAAGATATTTGAACAGTTGACATGTTACTGTATGACAAATACAAGAGTATTATCCTTTACAAATGTTTTAACTTAATTTTAAGTTATGAATAAGCTTACTGATTTTCTTGCAATTCCCTGTAAAGTTGTACTGTGAAAGCAAGTACTGTAAAGTTAGGGAGATGCCACATACTGTTTGTGCTGATTAAACTATATGATTCCTGGATTTAAGAGCAAAATTTTTACTGAGCCTTGAGAATAGATGATGTATTGCAATAATAATGAACAAATTATATTTTATAAAGCATAAAATATATTGTTGCATTGGGGTATTTAGGGATAGAAATGAAGTAACTGCTTTGAAAGTGTTTTTGAAGATAATGGTGGGTTTTTTTTCCTACTCTGAGATTTCCTTCCCTTCAACCTGACAACTGTACTTGAGTTTATTTTTTTATGCACAACTTTTTATATAAAATACCATTTTAATTGTCATGGTTGATGGGTTAGTTTTTCTTCCTTTTATTTCTTTATGTACGCTGACTATTTAGGCCTGAGGCAGGAAGCCATTCATCTGTGTTCACTCATCAGTGTTGGACTTAGAGCTACCATGCACTTTGTATCAAACCTATTTCATAAACTCAATTAAGTGTCTGTAGCAGGGCTTTCTTGATCAGACAGATATCTTGAAATCAACAACTTCTATTTGTTTAGCAAGTCTAGCAAAAAAAAAATCAAAGCTTTTATAAAATGTCCTCTACATGAAAGTATGCAGGAATATCAATTTTATGCAAAGAATTTTTATCATCCCATGGCAGGTTCCACATGCATGTCCTTTTCTAGCAGTTTTTGGAGGTATTCTGTATGAAGACATTACAAAAAGCTCATTTGTCTCACATGACAAGTCTTTTTAAAGCTTCTTTTGAAGTATTTTAAGTGCTAAGACTACCAATTTGTAGATGATGCAAATGTGCATAATTAGTGTAAATCAGGACAGGAAAAATATTTCTTCTAATGATACAAAACAAGCTTGAGTGTTTGTGAAAGAACTCTCTCTAGGCTGATTGCTTCCTGCTCCTCCCTCTATTCTCTGGTTTATAAAGTTAAATGCAGCTGCAGAAAAATATCGACAGAAAATTGTCAATAGATTATTTAAAAAGCAGCTGTAAGGCCAGCAAAAATATAAAGTTTTTTTTTTAACATTTTTTTTTTTTTTTTTTTTTTTTTTTTAGTATACAATCTCCACGATAGAAAATCCTTTCATGTAAATTTTGGAGATTAAAAATGAATTATATTTCTTTTCTTAAAATATGTATAAAAAGAAAAATAATTTTTCTACTTGCAAAGTTAAGTCAAAAGAAAAAAGTTTTAATTCTGTTTCACTAATGTGTGTGTAAGTGTGGGAATCACAATATGATTTCTCAGTATATAGAATTTTAAAATAATTTTTCATTTGTGATACAGGTTAATGTACAGTTAATGAGGCAAAGATGAATGAAACAAAAGTTCTATGATGTTTGTCTCAGTTATAAATGCATTTCTAAAAGTTATGTCGGCTCTGAATTTGCATCATTGTACTCCAAAGCAAATGTAGGTTTTCAGTGAACATCATGTCCTACATGTAGTGAATTAAGTATCTTGCACATACTTGGTTTTGTTTGCCAGTTCTTAGCAAATAAAACTGTTGTTGCATAGTAAGACTAAAACGAATTTTCCTGGTGTTGGGGATAGAAAATGAATTTTGAATAGTTGCTTTGGGAGAGGGATAAAGGGATTCTACCTTTAGTTGTCTGACCTAAATGTATTAAAAATAAGAGCATTGATGAAGAACAATTGCAGTGCTAAACTGTACTCATTTGCATATCAAATGGTGTAATAATATCTATTATAGATTAAGCATTTGAATCAAAGAATCAGAGTGGAAAGGACCTTAAAGATCATCCTGCTCCAACCCCCTGCCACGGGCAGGGTTACCTTCCAGCAGACCAGGTTGCTCAAAGCCCCGTCCCAAGCTGGTCTTGAACACTGTCAGGGATGGGGTAGCCACAACTTCTCTGGGCAACCTGTTCAAATGCCCATTACCAAATGTAAAAAAAATTGGTGTCATTATATTGTTATATATATCATACATGCTAGGGATGGAAAGTATTTCCTAGCTCACTGTTTTTTTTTACCACAGTTCTTGGCTACAGTAAGCTCTTGTAGTTCTTGTAGTAGTTTTTACTGTAGTTACTGTTGTTTCAACCGTTAAAAGTGCCCATATGGGGAAGTACCTGCTGGCTATAGGTTGTTGCCAAGGCTGGGGCAGTTCTTAGAACCTGAGTTGTGCATTGAGATGTGCAGTCATCTCTCTGTTCTCCTTACAGTCATTCATAATTCGTGGGAGATAAGCTGGTTATTTATTCAGCATTTTGCATATTACACTTCTGAAGATATGTGCTGGGTACACTATACCCAATATAGCAAAGTTTTCATACAGCCAAGTTGTGTCTGTGTTGTGACCGTTGCATGAGATGTTTGATCTAACGAGTCTTGTAATCTCTCTCTAGTATTGGTTCACTTTACATATGTAAGTTCTCGTTTACATATGTATTTTAATAACCATCAGGGTTACAAAATAAACATGTATTCAGCTTTTCTCTATCAGATTTTTTTAAATTTTTTTTGGGGGGGGGGGTGGATTTCAGTCTTTAAATGCAATGCTTACTACTTTCTACTGTAGGAGGAGATAGTTGTTTCTCCGAAACTGTAAAAAGCCACTGTCAGTAATGTGAAGTTATGTATTTCACACATACTTTGAAGTGTAAGGAACTTCTCACGTAATGAAGAAAAGATCCTTTTCAGTCTAATTTTAAATTATGTGGTTTTATTCCACAAGAGCATATTTTGAAGATGTAAC
The DNA here is from genome assembly GCF_000696875.1 of Nestor notabilis. Lineage (NCBI taxonomy): Eukaryota > Metazoa > Chordata > Aves > Psittaciformes > Psittacidae > Nestor > Nestor notabilis. The sequence goes on along the minus strand of NW_009942117.1, from coordinate 27,628 downwards.
TTGATGAAGTATTTTATGTGGGTGACTTGAGATACTAAAAATAGATGGGTATCTAAATAGAATCAGGAGATTTTTACTCAATCTTTCTTTATGACACACCTTGAGCATTAGTTACTAAAAATCTTTAATGACATTCACTATGTTAATTTTGCAAATTCTATGTTATTTAATCTAATCACTATCAGATTTGAAGTATCTAAATCAAGGGGCTGTGGAGATCTTGCTAGAAAAACTTTGCCTTATCCCATACTTTTCTCCTGCGAAGCACAAATACAAACTATTCCACAGGGCTCAGCGCAAATCTCACTTACCAGGAGCTCCTAACTGCAGGTGTGTTACAAACCCTGCTGGGACTCCAAACAGTGTAAGTGCTGTGTACTTGCTTCTCGTTATCTAAGCCCTGTGATGATTCTGTTAGAGATGGATATGTGCCTCATGTACTAGCTTAGGACAAAATTGTATTTTTCTTTCCTGTCATTTTACTCACTGCCACATATGTGAAAGTGAAGCATGATACACTATTTTCTGCAGTTTTGGAAAGCTTTTAAATGATTCATAACTTCTTTATATAACTGGTTTTACTACAGATTTTAGCAGCATGCAGATTTTATAGGCCAGGATCCTTCCTGGAGATTTCAGTGGCCTTCAAGGTGAAAATAGAATTGAAGGACTGTAACAGTGCTTTTAGTGAAGAAGTTTTGGTTTTAATTCCATCACCTTTGTAATGGCTACCCATACCTTTTTTGTCTGGAGAACATACTGCTCTAGTGTGTTGATCCTTGGAAAGAAAAAGCAAGAGGCAAGAAATGTCTCCTTGAAAGTGCACTGTGAAATCAATTTGTCCTCTCATGTGCAGAGTCTGTCAAAAAGAGGAATTTGTATAAAACATGTTATCCTTTAAATTCGAAACCCCAATTCTTTGGGGATATGATTGCAGAGACAAAATTAGGATCAAAATCACTGGAATTTGGACTCCTGCAATTCTGTGCTACTCAGTGACAAAGGTTTTAAGTAGATTTTTTTTTTTGTGACTATTCCCCCCCCCCATGAAGTATATAAATTTTTAATTCACATTTCACCATGATTTTGGAGCCCATTTTGTTTATGCTGGGTATACTGTATCAGCTTTTGAGAAAGGCTTTCTTAACTTACGTAGCTTTGGTTTTCCGCTCTTTGCTCATGCTTATTCATTTTAAACCACTATTCCCATCTTTATTCACTCAGGAGAGTGGTTGGAGAGGAGCACAATACAGTGATTTACCAGAAGCCTTGTCTGTAGCTGTGCTGATAACCTGATACTTGTGGGCATAGAGTTTTTCCTCAGTGGGGGAAAAAATGGCAGGCCACTACTTACTTAAAGGGCTGATACTGGCGGCTGATAAACTATCATCTTATTAATATCAAGATCAGCTCCTAAATTAATTTCAGTAATTCTTCTGAAATGGTAATACCACTCAGACGGTTCAAGAAGTACCTGCAATTTCTTTGGGAAAGTGACCACGATGTTTTTGTCCTTTAGGTGGCAGCATATGACTTCACTCTTCCAGTTAATACTCCTCTGGCTGAGTTCCCATTGGCACAGACAACCCGTGGATCTGTAACTTCTGTGAGATCTATGAAGAAAGTTCTTGGTCCTTCACCACAGATGGTGACTGTGGCTGTTCCACTCTGCAGAGTTAAAGCAGTTGGTAGGTAAACTAGGGACTTATGCTCATGGTGGATACTTACATTTGTAGTGGTTTTTGCTTGTAGTCTGATTGCAGAGGATTACTAGTTAAAGAAAAATTTATTGATGATTGCATAATTTGTAAATTTTCTGGAAACTTGCAAAATTTTCAAATTTTTATTCGTATTTTTAAATGTGTAAACCTGAACTTTCTTTACATAATTATGATGTACCGGGAAAAAATATATATTTTTTAATAGAGCCATTTGCCTAATGGGCAATAAAAATTAGTTTACCAAACCTCAATTTTTGTTTCTATTATTCATTATTATTTCTAGGCCTCAATCATGCAGACCCTAGTATTTACAGCAGTTCATCTGAAAAGTGTGGAAAAGTAGTGTGTAATTCATACTCCTTTTTTTCTTTACCCTGTCAAAACTAGGAGCTCTAGCTGTATTTAAAATTCCTTGAAAATGCCTCTGACTGGCACTGATCCAATTTGAGAGAGCATGTGGTAGGGTAGTTCGTTTGCTTTTGTGTGCAGAACTACACCCTTCTTCTGGCCTGTCAGCTTTTTAATGGCCAAAGTTACAGGCCATTTGCCTGCAGCAAGAAATAGATATTTTAAATGACACTTCTCTGCTTCTCCTGGAAATAATCTTTTGTTCTCTTTGGTCTCCTGCCTGATCCTTAGTCATAGACCTATGCATTGCGAATGCTTGAATCCACTAGCTTTCCTCATCCCAGTTTTTAATGTGTAGTCCCTGTTGATTTGACTTCAGTGCAGAGTGTCTTCCTGTTTAAACATCTTGGGAGCACTGAAGCAGGCTTGGCCAATTAATGTAGGGTAAAAGCAAGTCCAATTTATTATATTTTATCTATGGCTTACTTTTTTCTTTGTCCTTCTCTGTAGGGTTTAAATTAAGTCTTTCTTTTGAGATCTTTTAAAATATCAGAGAAATCTGAGAGACCTTCTTTAGATTCTGTGATGGAAGTAAATTAATACTAAGCACTTTGTGCTGGGTTCAGCTACAGCAGTCATTTTTTTCTCCGTCTTAGTAGCTGGTGTGGTGCTGTGTTTTTGACTTTCAGCCTGGGAACAACGCTGATAGCACCGATGTTTTTAGTTGTTCCTAAGTAATGTTTACTCTGACCAAGGACTTCTCTCAGTCTCATGCTCTGCCAGGCAGGAGGAGAAGCCGGGAGGAAGCAGAGACAGGACACCTGACCCAAACTGGCCAAAGGGGTATTCCATACCACAGCACGTCATGCCCAGTATAGAAACTGGGGGGAGTTACCCGGAAGGCCCAGATCGCTGCTCGGGTCAGGCTGGGTATCAGTCGGCGGGTGGTGAGCGGTTGTGTCCTTTTCCCTTGTTATTCCTCTTGTCATTATTATTGGTAGCAGTAGTGGTTTGTATTATACCTTAGTTACTGGAGAGGGGAGGTGCATCCCTCCGATTCTCCTCCCCATCCCTCCGGGAGCGGGGGGAGGAGGGAAAAGGTGGGGGAGTGATCGAGCGACTGCGTGGTTCCAAGTTGCCGGCTGGGCTTAAACCACGACACACTTCTAAGTATCTTTAGTTAAAGAACATGTAGAATAAAGATAACTGTACCTATATATATGAGACTATTAGAAAGCGTGTTTCTGAAAAGATCATGAATCAAAGTGACAAACTGCTAGTACAGAAGTAATTTATGTAACTTGAAGAAGAAGAAAATCTTTATTTCCTTTTCCCTTTGTTTATGGAATAATGAATCAATGCAATCAGTAGGTCTTGCTAATAAATGATAAGCCTATCTAAATTTTATCACAAATTTGTGCTTCTGCCACACAGAATTTCTTTGAAGTACCATTACTATTACTTGTAGGCCAACAACAAGTAATCATAGTATTAAAGTGATTATATAATATTTTTAATTCTGTGAAATAGTTGGAAAAAAAAGGTGTGACTTCTATTTAAATGTAAGTATTTGAATTGCGTTCTTACTGGGAATTTTGGTGGATTGGGAAGAGGGAGAGAAGTCTGAAGAAATATCTTGACCACTCAGTATGTCACATGATCATATAGATGTAGGTAACTAGCCAAATTTTTTGTACTGTTAAAAAGAACTTGATTATTTTACTGCATTCTGATAACTTAAAATTTATATCTGTTACTGATTCATCATTTCAGATTATCACTTTAAAAACTAAACGTGGGCTAAGATTCATCTTACAAGTTCTAAGTTTTGATTTGACAAATAGGCCTAATTCTTTAGTGCTTTATGACACATTCATTTTCCACTAAGTATTTTATTTTCTTCCCTGTAACAGTTTTTGTGGTTGACTGGGATTCAGACTGCACAGGACAGTGCAGTTGCTACTTAAATCAATAGATTATATCTGATATTTGCAGTCGGGATTTTTCTGAGAAAAGAATCACAATAATCTCAGAGCAGTCAACTGAGTCTTTTATCATGGATTTTTTTTTTTTTTTAATTAAAAAAAAAAAAAGGTTGTAGACTGTTTCAGCACCTGAGAAGGAAAGCAAGTCTCTTAAATATTTGTAAGACGTTTCCCTTGGAAACTGCTTATTGGTATGTAAGAAAGCACTGAAAGAGTAAAAAAGCCCAAAGCAAAATAGAAAACTCAGGTGGAAAAGCACAAGCCCTACCTCTGCCAGACTTAAAGGAAGAGGACATATTACCAATGTAGTGACCCCGTGTGAGCTCTTACTTTTTTTTTCATGGGCTAGATAATTTCCTTTCCTGCCTATTTTTTCAGTCATGCCACGTTTTCCTTGCACAGGCACTTTCTATGAGAGGTGAGGGCTTCATGAGTGGACATAACATAATTGCATATTGGTGGAAGCAGATTAGGTTCCTAGTTTGAAACAATATTAGTTTATATGTCTGTGCTTTAGGAAATATGGATAATATTAATGTTTACTTTATGTGAGATATGTGATTAGGAATTTCTTTGGGCTTTTTAGGAGAAGAGAATTGATCAACACCCTTCTTCATGAAGTCAGAAACAAAATTGTAGATTTTAATAAAAGGATACTTTATACTTGCTAGGTTCATTTCCAGTGTTCAATCAAGATACAGAATGAGGCTATGGGAAAATATCCCTTTGTTTTTCTAAATCTTCACTTTAAACTTCATCCTTTGTGACAGTTTCTTTGTTTCAGCTATACAAAATTAAGAAAAATGCCATTTTTTTGCGAAATATTTCAAGTTTTTTCTGATTATTACCATCACAAATGCATTCATCTGCAATAGAAAGACCATGTGGGTCTCTGTTTATAGCATCTTTATATGAAGAAGAGATGCTGTAAGTTTGGTAGATGTAAAATTTAAATAATGATAATGTAACTAAGGAATCGTAATAGGACAGAAAGTAAAATCACAGTAATTTTTTATATAGCATGGGAACAACAGAAAGAAAATACAGCTTTAAAACAAGAAGAGAAATATTTCTGCAGAAACAATGATTTTATGAAAGGACTTTGAGGAAATATTTGTCAAAATAATGCTATATAAACAAATTATTTTTTTCCAACAGTACTTAAGTCACCATTGGAGTTCTCCACGAGGGAACTTAAATTTTCACAACATTCAAGTGGCTTATATTTCAATTTTGCTGAGGAAAGTCTGAGTTCTCAGGTATGTAATCACAGGTATTTTTATAGTTATTTTTGGCTATAGCTTTTAACTACTTACAAATGACAGACAAAAGAATACAGATTAGGAACTCAAAATTCAGTCACGTTTCAAATACATGATTTAAATATAGGCAGTGGCAGTGCAGTCATGTAATTGGGGTACCCTGATGGTCCATACAGTTAAATTGCTGTCCCTATGTGTTGCATGGCACAGCTTTGTGCCTACCGGAACTCTACCAGAAAATTCCTCATCATGATTTAGGGCTTAATGGGAAACAGGCATTAAACAGGATAATTGTTCAGGGCCATACTGGTTTGGAACAAACAGAGTCTGGCTGTATGAATGCAAAACTTACTAGAACATAGTTTATTTTTTCTAATTCCCAAAGTCTTTGTTTAGAAATTATAGAAAATTATTGTTGACAAGGATGAAAACACTTGAAACTCTTTTTCAAGTATCTTCAGAAAGCAATGATAATACAAAGTCAAGGTCTTTTCCTAGCTATGGATGTGTCAGGAGATGAAAGAGTAACTCCGAGGTGAAGGAAAGGAAGTATTTTTTTGTTCCACTCTCATCTAATTGAGTTGAAATAATGGTTTTTGAAAAACTATTCTGAACTTCTTGCTTTTTCCACATATCTGCCTGTAAATCTAGAAGTCACGAGCCATATGTTTAGTGCTTGCTGTGCTTCATTAGGAAAAACTCCTAATTTCTGTTTGGCTAAGCACTCCCACCATGACCCTTTCATCTAGCTACCTTGCATAAATGAGGTGGGTTTTTTTTTATTCTGGAGAAAAAGTATTGCTCTTTATGAATTTGGAGAGTGACTGGAAAGCATCTAGTCTGAGCTAATAGGCATACTCATCACCTCACAGTTGTAATAAACTGGGCTTCATAGCTTTCTAGTGCTTTCTTGCTTTTGCTCTGATCTGATTGCAAAAAGAATGCTTAGGGTAGAACAATATTAAAGGGTAGAACAATTTAAAAGTATCATAGTGTTTGCTGCTTTCCCTCTTTCATCATGTCTTCCTTTCTCTTCAAATATTTACAGAAGCTTGACCTGAAGAATATCTCAAGGCAGCAGTTGACATGGAAAATGAATTGTGATGATGCAGGCAAAAATACAGAAGGTGATATTTTTAAATTTAGTCTGCAGACTGGATTTCTTGATCCTGGACAAAAAGTCAGTATTGCTGTAGTCTTCTGCCCTTGTAAGTAATTTTCTGAGTTCTTCTACAGATAGTTTGACAAATATACCATTTTCACAGATTTGTTTAAATGACTTTTTATGATGAATCATAACTAGCACTTGTTTTGATTAACTTCCAGTTGAAATGACTAAATAATGAACTAAAATGCCAAAAGAAAGGTTTGTTGTGCTTCAGAGAAAATAAGACAGCTGCAGTCCGAAAACAAAGCATGGAATCACTTCATAGCATTATTTGAAAAGTCTGGTTTCCACATACAAAGCATCAAATTTTGTACATATTAAACATCAAAGGCTGGGATATCTGAATCATTTTCAGTAGTGCTCCTCCATGTGCATTTAGGTTGACTGACTTAGATACTAAAGCTTTCCAAGGGTACTTGGAATGTGTGCAGGCTTTTTTTTCAAATAGCCATAATTTAGGTAAGAATGGATTTTTTTTGCTTCAATGAGACACAAAATCACATAGCTGTGGCATTTTCTGAGTCATCTGCTTGGGCAACAGACCATAAATAAAAAACATAAATAGATTTCTAACAAAACTTGGGAGCATGCAGGAAGATAGTAAGCAGCCACATACACCAGAGAGGAATGGCAGAACATGATTATTAGGATTCCATCTTATTGCCAATCAAGTGTTCACAGTACAGAGTAGAGTAACACTGTATTTGACTTGAGTAAGTCCACCAGCATATGCTACTAATGCCTACAGAACTCAGTCATTTTGACAATTTTAAGTGGCCTCCTTTTGAAGCCCCAGCATTCTCAAGGGGAAGAGAAGTTCTTTTGTCAGTTGAATCTGATCCTGAGTCAGCATCCCTGTCCTAAAGAAAGATGTTGCTGATATTCTTTATGGTAGGATTGAAATCTATAACTTCAGTTAAGCACTAGAAACAATTCAATATAATTCTAAATAATTAAGAGAGAGAAGAAAAAAAAAAAGGTATAAGAGCCCTGCCATGATTCTGTATGATAAATTGACAAGACTGTATTAAATGATGTCCTGCAAACATGTGAATATGCGAGAGCAGTATTTAATTGCATGCATTGCTTGGAGTCTCTTGTTGCACTTCAAAATGTTTTTTGCATTATGTTTTATGCCTTGTTGATAGTTTTGTTTTCAAGTTATGAATCACATCAACTAGTGATTTTGCTTCATGAAGCGGAAGAGTAATTAGTATATGATGATTTTTTTCAGCATTATCTAGGTCATTTATTTTAAGTTCTTTTAATTTTTGTTTGAGTAGCAAATTCTGACTTTTCTAAAGTAGTATTTTTCTGTGCATATAATACCTGGAAAGTTTTTGACCCAATCAGTATCTGTAGTTGTAGTTTTTACACTCCTGAGCTGTCCATGAGGTATCCATTTAGAAATATGTTTTTAAATTACTCTATTAAATTATATATTACTACAAATTAAGCTGCTAGAAGAAAGTTAAAAGACATTTACTATTGGAAGGCTGAGCAAAAATATTTACAGCATGTTTCTGGTTTTGATGCATCACTCTTTTTTTCCCCTATATTCCTCCAAAGTAAATTGCAAACCCACCTGTTTTTTTTGGCTCTGAATCACTTGTTTATGAAATAGCTATAAAAATGTGTTCAAAGCAATAAAGATTTTTTTAGTAGGTGGGTTTTATTTTGTACTTTGTGAAATCCTTGGTTTTGAAACCAAATGATGTGATCTCATCTTCAGGTCCTCAATCAATTTTTAGTAATAGCTTACACAGCTTATCAAAATAAACTACACAGAGATGAACATGTTTTGTTAAAGGATTTGTTTTGGGAGCAAGATGAAATAAAAAATCCAAGAATACTAGGTGAATTGAATGAAAATATTGTTCCAGGGTGTGAGAAAATGCTGAAATATAAAAATCAGGAGGAGACAAATAGTGGGAGCAGAATGACAAGAAGATCAGACAAAACGCAGAGAGATATCATAGGAGAAAAACCTGGAAGTTATCTCTTTTTCAGATTTCCAGTTTTACAAAGTTTTAGAAATATGGGCTTAGAATCACAGTTTACTTAGGAAGCATGTAAGAATCTAGTCAAAGCATATCTGGAGAGTGTGTCTAGACGGAAGAATGGCTGTGCATCAACTTCTGAATTCTGAGAAACTGTTGAGATGCAACTCAAAGGAAAAATAGGATAAAGAAGTCAAGGAACAGAAACGTGTTATGGCCCCAGGTCTTTGGAGTAGGAATGTAGAGGAAAGAAGAATGGAAATACAGAAGACTGAAAATTAGAAAAAAACCCAAAACTCATAACTTTCTGTTATTCCTTGAGATGCAATTAAAAACCACACCACATGGTTTACTTTTAAACTTTTAAATTTCTTTAAATGTTTTTTTTTCTCCTTTCATAAATTTCTACTTTTCTTTCAATTTTTTTTCTGCAGTATTTCAAATAAAGCCTACAAAATAAGTGTTGCAACTCTGAGAAGGTATTTTAGTAAATATTTTTAGAATATGCTTATGATTAGAATAATTGTGGATCATATTAGAATAACCATTTGTGAAGAATACATATAAACATTTTTGTCTGGTTTGGATTTCAGAAACATATTCTAATAGGAGATATAATAGCTGCATTTTGCATTGATTAGGTTAGTATACATAGCTTGGAAAAGAAAGTTGCTCCCAACAGTATTAAACTTGGATAATAAAAAGAACTAATTTGTATTGGCAGATACCTGGTGATCTTTAGGGCCTTCATGAGCACAGGGTCTCATTTGCTCCTTCTTCTAAGTACCACTGTGGCATTTGAGAGAGGAAAAAAAATAAAAAAAATCTAGTACTGTTTTGTGCTGCATCTGGAGAGGCATCATGCAATAATGAATAGGTAAAATGGTCATCCATATGATGGCTATTCTGTTTAGGTATTAATGTAATGATAATGCATTAAAATTGCTTGCATGTTGCAAAGAATGTGAAAAGAGAACAGCATATGAAGAAAAGCCAATATTTTGAATTACTGAATAAAATGCATGTTTTAGTGCAGATGTGTATATTCAAAAATATGACTGACAAAATAAGTTCAAATGACAATTATTCATATTTTTGCTGTGTTCCCATATCGTTCATTTACAGAAAATCATAAATAACTGTAAAAATTAATTGCCCTTAATTTGATGTTCTAAGTATATTTCCATAATTTATAGCCTACTCATGCTATACCTTCACTGACTATAATTACTCTTTCTTGTAAGAGAACATTAGATACATCATAACCCGCACAGGAGAAATGTTAATGAATATGGTGTGCTAATTACCCCCATAGGTTTGTACTGCAAGGTTGTAGAATGTGGCGGTGAACAATCCTTAAAATGAACTTTGAGTGTACATTAATTTGTTTACATATGGTGCAACATTTATAGTAGAGTGCTAAATGCTATAGTAAGCTACAGTATTAAATTAAATGCAAGAGTTTATATAACATGTGGTACTACAATGCTACCTGTTTAAAAAAAAGTATACTAAATTTAATGGAGATTCTCAAGAGCTGAAGGTATATTAATATAAATATCTTCTTCTGTACTACAGTTTAATGAATTAAGAGTATATGAAAATTTTCACTATATCTTATTATGATATGAAAAAAACTTATCTGCAGCATAGTAAGTTACAATAAATCTGTGCTCTGGAATCCTGTGTGGAAAAATACCCAGAAATGCACCTGTGAGTTACCAGGAGTTCAGTGACTCTGGAAGATGTGACGATTATGTGATAGGTACAGATGAGCACCATGACCTCCATCTTCTGAGGGTTTTTTCTGCAACAGTAAGATATTAAATAACTATACCCTTTAACAGTTTCTGTGGAGAAATGATGAATTTCCTTTTGATTAATTTTTTTGTTCATTTTTTGTAGAGCTTACCTTTAAGTTTTAAGTACTGGTGACTTTTCTGCTTTGAAGTCATGCATACATTTCAGTGTATGCAAGTTCTTCATTGACACTCATTTATGCTGAAGGTGTATATATGCAATAAGGCATGAATTATTGGAAAGGCAAAGACACTAAAACTAAACTGAAAGTGTTTATTTGGGAGACAAGTGGACAAGTGCAGGAACTGAATAATAATCTAATACAAACTTAAAAGGCTGAGGAGAGCAGATGGTGATATTACCTTCTTCCCACACACTCTCCGAAGATCAAACCCCATGCAATTATACGGTTAAAATTTCCAGAGGAATTGGCAATATGGAGAGCCTTAAAGAGGTGGCCGTTTAAACTAGCTTCTTCTCTGTCTTTAAAGTTGACTGAAGCAGGTAGAGTGAAAAGTCTGGGAACTTGAAATATTTCTCCTCCAGAAGTGTTTGAGCAGTATGGAGAGGAGAACTTGCATATGTTCTGATAAGTACATTATATAACTGACTTTTGGCAGAAATGTAATCTGTTTCTATGAACAAAGAGTCTGCATAAAGTATGGTTCCAGAATAGCATGGTAGGGAGTTAGGCATTCTGAAGTGGACGAGCTTTCTAGTGCAAGTTGGACTGAAAATGAAGCAGCTAATGAACATGTGCACATGCGTACTTCGAGAAATTGTGTTCCTTTATTCAGTTTTGTTGTAAGGAAAGGCAATGAATGCTTATTGATCCTCATAAATGTATCTAGAAAATACAAAGGAGAAATTTCCCATATAATTCCACAGATTTTGTTAGCCCTTGACAAATTTAGAATGGCAGATTTGTAAATACCATCAAACCTCCCTAAGGAAAATTTTTATATCTGCTAGACTGCTTGTTGTTTGCCCTATAGAAATTAATGGCAGTATATCAAAATATCAGCAGCCCAAGCTTTGACAGTAGTCATGAAAGGTGTGATTAATAGAATAAACTCATAACTTCAGCTGTTAGTTCAGGACATACTTATCATTAATTTCAAAGTAATATATTTAACATGAAATATCTTGAAAACATTGGTTCTGGGCATTACAAACTAATGAAAAAAGTTAATGAAATCATTCACTTTTTTTGTCTATGTGTTTGTTCAAAAAAAGGACAACATCCTGGTGTTTCTGACACAAGCAATACGTTATTGGCTTACATATGCAGAATTTTGATGTTAGTAAATGTGTGCACACAGAAGCACTGTCTATTCTGCCTTCTGAGCGAGTCACAGATTTTATTGCAAATGGATGTGATCATAGAGTTAATAGAATTTTTAGAACTGTTATATACAGTATGTATTAAAAGTTTATATGAGGAAAGCTCAATGGTATTCTTCCCTAAATTTTGAAGGTTTAAATTTGGAACTATGCTTAATAAGAATATTTTAAAATGTGAGTTAGTGAAAATTTCATATTCTTTGGTATTGACATATGCTCCCCTGGTTTTCTTCCTTCATGGTGTTCCATCCCTATGGCACTTATTGGTTATGGCCTTTCACTTTTCTTTACCATATGCCATATATATGTATGAAGATAGGACACCATAAGTATGTTTAGCCAGAGCACAATTGTAGGACAGTAGACTCGTCTAGCTTGTACATGGAAGTAAATCTTTTCTTAGAAGCATGTCAGTCTTCATACCACTCCATGACTTTTTCTGATGCTCTCTCACCTTTTTGTCATTAAAGGGCTGAATGCCAGAAAAAGGTGTGTTCTTGCTGTATCAAAGCTGATATCCTGGTTTCAGCTGCAACTAGGACAGCCTAGAAGCAGAAGCTTCTTAGCTTTCTCAGCAGTATTGTCTCTTAAATTTGATTTCCATGTAACAGGAAATTAACCAGATGTTGCAAACACTGCAAGTTCCCATTTAATCTGTTTTTCATTTTGCCAGTTTTCTGTTTTCTGGTCTGAAATGAAAGCCATGTTCTGATGAGCTAACAGACGTCTGTGAAGCTCCTTTTTTATCATCTCCATGAAGAAATTAGCTCTTATGAGGAGGGACCAAGACAAAGATTTTGAAGACACTAGATTTTCTTCTTTGTATATGTAAATAATGGCAGCTCTTTCTCAGGCTGTGAAAATAATTATCTGAGCAATCTCAGAAGAGCTCATAATGTAGTCTACTTTGTTTGCAGTGACACATGTATGTGCTCATATGGACATATAAAATACAAAGTTGTTTTGTTATGTCTTTCCTCCTTAAATATTCAGCGAGGCTGTCTTCATACTTACTAATCTGATGACAGAGAGGAACCAAACAGAAAGGTGTTTTTCTCAAAAATGAAAATATTAAATTTTTTGGTTGTCCTACAACATATCATGCAGACTTATTTATAAATACAAGAAGTGTTCATTAATTTGACCTTAAAATTGTGTATTTTGCTTTTCAGCAGGTTGGAATTAATGAAAAGTTAGCAAATGATGCTGAATGATTTGAAACACCGTTTTGGTAGTGTAACAATGGCGGAAGAAATCACCTTGCTCCCTGTATCAGTGAGAGAAAATGTGCTTTTCCATCCTAGAGAAAAATGCCTTACATCAGTTATCAAAATGGCACAAGGGGCAGAACACAAGGACATGGGAGATGCACTCAGTGGAGGGTAGAACCTGTCCTGCTGGCTTGTGTGAGGCTGACTTGGCAACAGTACAGGTTTTAGGGTCATCTGTTAAAATGTAGTGATTGCCATCCTAAAAGGCACCAAATTTTTCTTGCCTTGGAAGTCAGATGCTTCTTATATTTATTCCTTTATAAAATTATCATTCTCTGTATTCATTAGTGTAACTTACATGACTACAATTCTTAAAATTCATTACATTGATGTTATATAAAAAGAATATTAATACAATAAATGAAGAACTCAGACTTTGAAAAATTTCTGACAAATTTAAACAAAGTATGGATTTCTGGTGTGCTACAGGCAAGTGTTATAAGCTTTCTTAATAAATAATTCTTCTGATACAACTGGATCAGAATACAGTATTCACTGTATGTTAAGTTACATTTCAAGGAAGAAAGCAATACCAATGACTTTTAAACCAACCAACCAACCAACCTCTGTCTCCTCCCAAGCCTCACCAAACTCTTTTAATTGCATATGTTTATGGTTCTATATATATATTTATTTTATTTTTTGACAGCTTGTCCTGGGACATATGTATCCGAAATGTCGGTGTGTCTAGATGATAATCCATCACATTACAAAATAACACTGTCTGGCACTGTGAAGTCACCAAATATATTCTTTGATCCCCCCTTTTTAATGCTGATGCCAGTCCCTCTGGATGTAAAAACCGAAACAGCCATCAGTATCATTCCACAAGATTATCTAAGGTAAAAAACTCAAAATAAATTTATTACAGAAATCTTGAATAATTCTTGGGGTTTGTTCTCTTCTAAAAGTTAATTAATTTGTTTGTGAAGGTTAGGGTTGATTTTCTGCTTAGCAGAGGAGTCTGCATATTTAAGAGAAAATTCATGTAACTAATATTGCTGTACATTCAACAAGCCCATGTTCTGTCCTCAAAATATTCTTGCTTCATGAAGTGACCATCTTCTGAGAGATTTACTCTGGTCAGATGCTTTTAAAATTACTTTGAATAGCACAAAACTGGAAAACAGAGTCCTACCAGGATTTTTTGTTAACTTTAGCCAATACTAAGGTCATAGTCTCATTATATTTTCACATTGTGACCAGATAAAATCTTTCTGTAGTTTTAGTTTCTCTACTCCACACGTTATAAAGCACTGCTTTGAAATCTAGATGTTGTTTGGACAATTGGTGGGGTTGTGGGTTATTTTTGTTATTTTTTTTGTTTTTTTAATTCCTTTTTTGTATTGTTTTGCTTTTCTCTTCTTAAGCAAGATTTTACTACCAAAGCACAAACGTTTTGGTCCTGTCACTTAATAAGTAATCCATGTATTTTAAATTTTTCTGTGGATCACCCTCTTTACCCTCTTACTTGAATTGAAAAGAGCCTTTTTGTAATCTTCATATTATATAGCATAACTCAGCACCACACCTGTTCCAATATGATAGAATCCTTAGTATTTCAATCATTTGAAGCACTCTTGTGTGCATGTGCATTGAATAAGATACAACTTTTCTATTTGCAATTAGTAAAGAGCGGTAACATTAGTTTGTTATGCTTTTGTAGCTATCATTTCAATACCTGAAGACTTGCAACAAATGTCTTTAAGTTGCTGTACATTAACAAAATTAAATTTGCTTTCAAATTATTATTGTTTTATTTTGTTTGATTTGTAATAATTTATCAAGTGATTTCTCTATTGTCAGTAAATCAGTAGTTGGAACTGAAAGGACTTCATATGGGTCTGGACTGACTGCTCTTCTCATTTCAGAACTGGAACTTCAAATTACGTAACTGGGGGAAAGCATCTTAAGTATCTTCATGAATTTCCCCTTAATATTTCTATTTCAAAACTTGCCTTAACTGTTGTGCAATAATGCAGCTTAATAAATATCAATGAAAGTTTTAATTTTAGGATATCTAAAGTAAGGAAGTAATATTTATGCTCTTAGTAGAAATTGCTGTTCTTTTAGATGTTGGACTATTGTGGGTCGGTATGAAACATTCAGACGTGTGGAAAACAAACTAAATGCTAAAAGAATATTAATCTTTTAGTTTAACTTGATTGATAGTTCAAAACTCAAGTTATTATTCTGTATGCAACTGTGAAAAAGTTTCATATGTGTGAATCTGTGAATTTAATTTTATTACTGTCAAACTGTGAGCACAAACACAATTACTGTTTACTTTTAACACAGGCAATCACGAATTCAAGTTGAACTTCCAGAGGTTGAACTCGAAGATGGTGAAAGGATTTGCCCTTTTTCTGTACAGTTCTCAGGACAAGATACTGTTCTTTCTTCAGATGGCGCAAATAGGAAACTAATTTGTCATATCAGCTTCATATCATCTAGGCCAGTGTCATTTTCAGGGAATATCTGCTTCATTGATGAAGAAGAAAACAGGTAATGTATTCAATTGAAATTAATTTTGGGCATGGTCTAAACTGACAAAGTTAGGTATAAAACACAGGACTCATAATGGTTGGGTAAAAGCATGCAAGAATCATTCTGAAAAAACCAAACAAAACACAGAACTGTGGGTTTGGTTGTTTTTTTTTTTTGGCTGAGTTACAATTCAAAACCACAACGTTCAGCTTTGGTCTCTAAGGTAAGATTCATTTAAGTGGCAATCTTAAGTTCTTGTGTATCATTTATATCTACTGCTAATTCTGATGTGTACTTCAGTCTTCTCAGATTGCTTTGGAGAGACATAGTCCTCATTGAGCAAATCCCAGTGTTTTCTATTACAAAATATTTTGCTTTTTGAAAAATACCCTATTGAATTCTTCCAGTCCATTCCATGCTGGATTTCGAGGTTGTCTGATTTTGGATTGAGCCAAACTGTGAAATTTTATTTCATTGAGCCTTTCTCTCATGTTTCATCTTTTAAAACAATGGAATGTTTGTGACTGGTATAGAGTTCCCTGGCATCTGGAAGAGCTGGTGGTTTTCATCACCTGTTTACAAATCTTTACAAAGTTGCAGGGGAGTGATCTTGCAAAGGATTACTCCATTATAAGTCCTCTCCAAAGCTTTAGTTGTTCCTCTGGTACCAAAGAATTCAAGAGGAGACATCTCTTAGTAACTTAGCAAGTACTTTATTTTAAAGACTTACCTGTACAGTGTGGAACTGCCCCAAAGCAGACATCTATCTATCTATCTATCTATTTGTGTATTTATTTATTTATTTATTGAGGATGTTTGTGATTTATTCATGCGATCTATTATTTATACACGTGGTTTATTCATTTGTGAGCCTCTGAGCTTCAGAGTAAAAGGAAGAAGACTTCTCAAGGGAGAGTTACACTTGAAGTCAGAATTTCATCTTGCTAGGAAACAGCAAAGAACATGTCGCAGTCTTATTTTAAAGGGACATCCCTCCTTCCTTCTCTCAGTATATGCCATTCTTCAGTCTTTTGCTCTCAATGTTATCTTTTTTCCCCTGCACTCTACTGCTACCTTTTTTGGGGGGGGGAGTGTGTGTGTATGTATGTCCCATTTTTTTGATGTTTTTGTTTATTTTTTTAAATGTCATTTTTAACTCATCTTTTATTGTTATATCTGAACACTTTTCTTTCTGTGGATTTATGTTCTCTATTTTTCAGCTTTCTAGAGCAGGACAGCGTGTTATGAGTTTGTAACTTCAGATGAAGCATTTCCTGTTCTCTAGTTCTTCCTGCAGCATCTGTAATAGTGTTACACTTAGTGTGTATTCCAAGACAGGAATTGGGAACTACTAAGTGATTACTGTTGTAACGCTTCTGCCTTTTTTCCCCATTTTTTTTTTTTTTTTTTTAAATTTGCAAGGGGCAGGGCATTACCTTTGACCAGATTTTTTCAGTTGGTTCATGAATAAAAAGGAGGCCAACTCCTGATCTCAGTGAAGGCATTCTTTGGGGTATAAGATAAAAAGGAATCATTTCAACAGCCAGGTAACCAAAACTGCATGGATGGATATTGCTCATCTTTTTTTAATGTGTAATGCATAAAAGTACACCTTCAGCTTCAGACCACACTTTCCTGTATGAGAAGTATACAATATACTGTCTTGTCCTATATAATTCTGATATATGAGACACAGAACTGGATAGCAAAGTGTGAAAAACTGTTGCTGTCTTCTCCCACCCTCTGTGGTGGGCTCTTCAGTGTTTTCTGCACTTCCTTAGAGCAACTTTGGGACATCAGTATCAGAAGTGGGCACTATGAAAGAGAAGGGATAAGGGACAGATGTGCTTTATATTGCTAGTTATTTATTTATATATTTTACATATTTCCTCAGATGTAATCCTGCACACTAAGTCAGAAAGCATTTGAAGTTTTCAAAAGTACTGAAATTATGTGGGAATATAAGCATCTGAAAAATACTTAGGAATTTACATGGTCTGATTCGTGTTAGACCTAATTTCCTTAAGGACAGAACACCTAGAGTTTGACAGCAATTTATACTCAGTGCTCATACCAAAATTCATCTCTTTAAAACACTGTTTAGTGATGAAGACATATGCAAACATGAAATTCTTGCATCTTATTTTGATTTTATTGTAGTAGCCTGGTTTTTAAGTAACTTAATTTTGAAAAGCAATGCAGAAGGTCGTTCTGCCTCTAGTAAATGGAGATCAAATCTGTTATTGAATGTTCTGTGCAAAAATAACCATTTTCAGCATTTATCCCTTTGTTCATCTCTTCCCTTGGGGGGATCAATGGGGGTATACATGATGAGGAATGATAAGTATCGTTGTGATTAAAAGTAACACCTGCAGTTACTATTTTGGTGTGTGAAGCAGCTATTTTGAGGGTTAAATATCTTCATCCTACGTCTTAGAATGGGCTTCTTCCTGAGTGTTAAACTAAGTTTTATATTATTTTGATGCAAGGGTTGTGGACCTTTTCAGTTATTGCTGCTTGCCTTGGATTAGTATTTAATATTTTAGTGTATAGATTGTCAGCCAGGAATCTGTTTCATATTCATTTTATTTAATTCCAAGATTTACATCATTGTGTGGGATGTGATTCATAAATTTGTGCTAAGTCTTGCAGTAATTATGAGAAAAGGATAACTTAAACTTATGACGGGGTCTTAAATACAGCTTCTGAGCAGGCACGATATTTAGTTTTAATAACTGTTTTGATATGATGCACTAGCAGCTTCTCAAACCTTGTTATAGAGAAATAATCCTTTCTGCTGTGTAATAAACTTTTTTTCCTATATTTGCCATTAAAAGGAAATAAAGGATACCATCTTCAATTTAAAGGCAAACTCAATGTTTTTTTGAAAAGTCATCAAAGTAATCTTAAACCTCAAGATTGTGACATCTGTGTTCACAAAGGTGAAAAAATTCATGGTCTGAAATGTCACATCACTTTAAAATTGCTGCTGTATTTTGAAACATAGTAGGTAGGTATTTGTTGCAGGATAGAACTAGCAACATTGGTTTGACAACGTATATGTGATTTCTTGTCAGGGAGTTGCATATGTGTGTGGGCTGTAGAAGCAGATGATTTATAACCTGCACATAACTGGGTGCAACAGCACACCATCCAAAACAAAGGGTTTCCGTATATGCTATTAGTCAATGTAGTGATACTGTTTATATAGTCTTTTGGAATAATTTTTTTTGAAGTCATAACCAGAAAGAATCCTTTTCTTCAACTGGGAAAATCTAAGTGCCCAATTTTTCAAATCCTGATCATTTTGTTGCTGTTCCAAAGAAAGTATTTGGTAATTTATCCAGACTTGGGTTTCATTACTACTGTTAATATTATTATGTGCTTTGATATTCCATTCTGTAGTAATCTGTAGCTGCAATTTCTTCTTCTCTGCATATCCTCATTCTTCCCAGCCCCTTCCCCCATGGGAGACCTCTGCAATGCATTCAAACTTCAAACCTGATTCAACTAATTATCTGAGCATTTGAGCAGTTTGTTTCAAACTGTGTAACTAATGAATTCAAACTGCTTTGTTAATTTGAGTCTTTTAGGAAGAGAAATCTTTTAGGAAGGCAAGATTTTGGGGCCTTCTAGTTCTTTCATTATAAAATAATGAAACTGTGACCTCTTAAAAGACCTATAAAAGCTAACTGATCTTGGATAGGTTCCTGGTTTGTTTAATAGGCTGTGAAATCTCATAGTATCAGTTGCTGAGGATGCATTAATTTGTCAGCTATTCTCTCTTTATATTTCCATTTTCAAAATAATAATATGTATTTTTAAATGATTTGAACTAAAATTTTGAATTTCAACTCATATTCTTTGTTCTGGAATGGAATTAAGATAAGCAAGTTAAAAAGTTATTTTCATATGTAGGTAAAATATCATGTCCTGTATTTAACTACTTAGAAGAGGAACCTTAACTTCTAAGCAAAACTAATTGTAGGCATATTTAAAAGCATGAGTACTGATGAGACAAATGATATGTTCTGGTCTTTTTTTACTTAGGCCATGCAATGTTTTGCTTTTTGTGTTTAAAACTTCAGTAGGATTGATTAACATAGTGCATATTAAGTCCATCTAGATAATAATGTCTTTTTTTTCTTTAAATCAAAGTGAACACTGGTAGAGGATAGTTATTGTTGAATTTGACTACTTTATAGAAAACAGTTGAAAGAAGATAGGCAATCATGTTTTATAGCAAAACCATGCTATTTGTAGCTGTAAAAGAAAACTGAAGAGATACATGGTTGTCATTTGTGCCGGTAATTGACTGTGTACACAAATTCCATTAAATAGTTCCTAAGAAAGTGCATTAATATTTGTTTAGTGACTGCTTTTAGTGATTTAATGAGAATTTGCAGTTAATTTTTAATGTTATTTTTAATCTCTATTCTTCCTTTTTGCTTCTTTGACTCCAAAACAGAATAAATGACATATCCCTGTATGGGGCTATAGTAATAGAGAAGTAAAAGATAACATAAAATCCAAGAATGTATTGAGCAAGTACTTAATAAATGGGAAGAAATATTCAGCTATGACACTTATGTCCTTAAACCTGAAAAAATAAACAAAAAAAGCCTCTGCAAAAGTGGCACGTCTATATATTTGTTCTTTAATTGTTACTATATATTTTAATTTGCTGATTAGATAAATAAATTTAGCAGGAAAGAAAGGTTTCTGCCATCCTGATTGAAATTACATTTAATTTAATCTTTCTAAAAAATAAGTAGTAAACAACAGGTACATGTTTTGTTATACAACCAGAGGAAATGGTGCTTTGGGCACCAAAGTATCAAAACCCCCCACATGTGGTGGGTAGCTGAATTGCTGTGGTCGGTGACAGAAGTGTGCTGTGGTCCTTGCCTCCTGTGTTCTACAGTTCTCCATTTTCTTTCCCTCTCCCACTGGGATCCTGAAGAAACTCGTGAAATTTCTGGTGTTATTTGTGTTGTTTCATGGCTGGAACGTCAGGAGGAGAGGACATAATGCCTCTGAGACACAATCACTAGAAGGTACCCAGTTATGAAGTGAGATCTCTGTGTCTCATAGAGGAAAAGACTTTTTCCCCATTTGCTGTTGGGAAATGTGCCTAAACCATGCAGCTTTTTAATAGCACTGCTTTTAAATGTCAAATGCATGTATTCTGCTGTGTCGTGGTTTAAGCCCAGCCGGCAACTTGGAACCACGCAGCCGCTCGCTCACTCCCCCCCTTTTCCTTCCTCCCCCCGCTCCCGGAGGGATGGGGAGGAGAATTGGAGGAATGTAACTCCCACGAGTTGAGATAACAGCTCTCCAGTAACTAAGGTATAATACAAACCACTACTGCTACCAATAATAATGATAAGAGGAATAACAAGGGAAAAGGACACAACCGCTCACCACCCGCCGACCGATACCCAGCCCGACCCGAGCAGCGATCTGGGCCTTCCGGGTAACTCCCCCCAGTTTATATACTGGGCATGACGTGCTGTGGTATGGAATACCCCTTTGGCCAGTTTGGGTCAGGTGTCTTGTCTCTGCTTCCTCCTGGCTTCCCCTCCTCCCTGGCAAAGCATGAGACTGAGAAAGTCCTTGGTCAGAGTAAACATTACTTAGCAACAACTAAAAACATCGGTGTTATCAGCATTGTTCCCAGACTGAAAGTCAAAAACACAGCACTGCACCAGCTACTAAGAATGAGAAAAAATGACTGCTGTAGCTGAACCCAGGACATGCTGGCATATCTTAGAGAATAAGAGCTGTCAATTTCATTTAATATCATTTAAATTTGGAGAGAGCGGGGAGATAGAAAACATTTGAGTTCTTGATATTTGCATGCTTGTTTGCTGCATTCATCTGACCTAATAATGTATTGGCATTTTACTTCAGACCGGGAGTGCTTTTGAACATCAGGATGGTTCAAACTCATTAATCATTCGTGTTCTTTTCTGTGCTTGTGCCTTTCTACTGTTTTTATGGTCCCTGCCAACTGAAGTGTCTGTTATTCCTGAATAAAAAAAACTGACATCATTGCTGCTACTAGAAAAAAGATGGCTATTTTCCCATCTATGTCTCATATATCATATGAAACAGTGTGCCTGTCACTGCTCATTATTATATTATTTTGATTTCTGTGGAAGCCTGAGTTTCTGCCACAAAGGATAAGGGCTCCTCAGTGCTTGTGAACCTGTGTGGAGAGCAGGTCTTTAGTTAGTTATTTATTTTTAAATTACACCTTCTTTTTCCTTGTGACTAGGTTATTCCTTCTTCTTAAAGACCTGTAAAATGCCTCACACTCGCATCATTTCCCTTTAGCACTAATCAATTCCGCAAGCAGTATGTTTTGTTTCCTAAACTAGCAGTGCAAGCTTCCCTTAAATATTTTTGTAATTTACCCAAGCAATGCTGTTAAAGAAATTTGTCAGTTATAGCCTAATGGTTTTGGATTCTTTCTCTTTAGAAACTGTTAATGATATACTGCCTCTGTTAATACTGTTGAAGAAACGTTATTTAACTGTGCCTGTATTTCTAGAGCATTTGGGGTACACTGATGGAAGACGCATCACTTGCTATTTAGAAAACGTCTGAAATGCTATAGAGAAAAATAAAAAGGATAAATATGTTTTGATTCAGGTTCTTCTGTCTTTCCACAAACATTAAAGCAAAAAAAAAAAAAAAAGAAAACCCCCCAAAAAACCAACCCGCAAAAACCCCCAAAACAACAAAACCAAAATAATCCGAGTTAGTTTGTTAATTTAAAAGTAAACAAATTGCTTTTATATAGAATGTTGGATGGTAATTTTTTTTCATCATAGTTGGAGCCTAGTTTTTGATGATCAGCAGGTTTCAAATGTTGGTAAATAGTATATTTAATGGCCATTTTCCAGTTTTGTGTTCTTTGGAAATATGCATTAGAGAATAAACACTGGAATAGCAGTGGCAATAATGGTCCATGTAGATCACAAATATTTTACTTGCTTTATTAAGCATTATAAAACTGAATACACTGAATAATTTAACATATTTAGTAACTTCACATTTGCTAGCAATATAGGTACCTTTCATTCTAATAGAGTAGCACAGACTTTGATATTATTTAGTTAAGCTCTGCTGCAAATACGGAATGAATACATTGCACAAAACTCTAGATTTGTAACCTCATTTCATGAATGGTTATATATAAATATATGTATGGTTATAAATAAAGGTCAGTGCCACAAGATGATCCTAAGCACATGCAGAATACATGTCTTTGTAATCTATTTGCCATATTTGTATGGAAACATGCATGCTTTTCTCTCTGGTGCCATATATCTCAGTGCCTGAAATGTGTATGATAACTATTTAGCTCCTAGCACCTTTGTTTTTTTGTGCTATGATTCCTTATAAATGGAGTGTCATCTTTTCAAGCTCGTGAGTTTTTTCAGCTACTGACTCCTTCTTCTTGAAGTTTCCTTTCAAATTCCACTTTAAGGACAATACCATATTAAAATACTTAATGGTGATGAGTCAGCAGGTTGCCAATAAACAGGTCAAATTTATTATCATACAATAGCTGAGGTTAAAAAGAGCCTCCAGATATCCTCTTGTCCCCTCTTAAATATCCTCCTCAAATCATAATCAACACTGTTGTCCAACTGTTTTTTTTTGGTATCTCCAAAGATGGAGATTTCACAACCCTCTCTAGGCAGACTCTTCTATAGCGTTCAGCCATTCTCATAGTATTTTCATTTTCTTTTTTTTTTTTTTTTTATAATGACCAGATAGAATTTCCTGTATTTTCAATTTGTACCCATTGCCTTTTGTGCTCTCACTGAGAATAGCTGAGTTTGGCTCCATATTGTTTATTCCCTCACATCAGATATTCATACATGTAGATAAGATCCACCTGAGCCTTCTCCAGGCTGAACACTCACAATTCTGTCTCCCCTTACGGCAGGTTCTTCTGTCCCTTCATCTTTGTGGCTCTTTGCTGGCCAAAGTTGGCTCTTCTTAATTCCAGGGTTGCGATAATGGCTTTTTGCCTTATTTCTTCCTTTCAGAATCCTGAATCATAGTCACTGCAGCCATGGTAAGCCATGGTCACAGGAGCTAAATCCTTGCTGTCAATATCAGCTGCAGAATCAGTTGTTGACTTACAGGATCTATCTGCTCATCCTCAAGCTCTTTTTCCTCAACAGCATGACTGAAGACCACCTATGCCCTATTCCCTTATTTTGCCCCCAAAGCCATGCAGTCATGTCTGATATGTTCCAAGTCAGCTGTTCCCCACCAACTTCACTGGTGCTTATGTGGAAAAGCGGCAGGGCCAAGGGTCAGGAAAACGGCATCAGTCTCTCAACAGCATCCTGCATCAAAGCCCCAGGCAAGCAGCAAACCTCCCTAGATGAAAGGTCAGACTGGTAAATGAGGTTCTTTGTTGTCTGTAGCACTTACTCATGACTATCACTTGCAGTTTCCTAATGTTGCTTCACAGCTCATGCTCTGCCAGCACAGGTGCTTCACTATCCAATCTTTTATCATCTTATAAACACTCTGAAGCTTCTAAATGTTTCGATTAAGAATATATGCATTTGCTATTGGCTGGGCATATTAATTTCTCTTACTGTAATACCACAGCAGCCAAGGAGATCTGCCCTTGTTGGATTGTTAGCTGCATGGAACAGGGAGGAGCTTGTCTTGCAGCAGCATTTTGAGGTCTGAGACATTTATTTGTACACAGATGTTCTGTAGCAATGGCTGTTCTTTATATTCTAGATTATTTGCCTAGAGTAGTATCACCCATTGCATTTGGGTAACTAGTTAAGATGTACTGCAGTTCTCAAGCAGACTTTTCTGCTTTGTTATTGTGCAAATCAGAGCATGAATGAAGATTTGACAGATTTGGCCCACATCTCAAATCAGCATTTAGGATGGAGATTGCTGAGATGCTTACCACAAACTAAGAAATCAGAAAGTTGACTGAGTCCAATAATACAGACATTCGGTTACTGTCATATAACTTGAGAGCTATGTCTTCCATTAACATTCATACAGCTTTCTTCCACCCCTTCCCCAATTATGTAGTCTGAAGTTAACCTAGTGTATGCCTGCAGAGTAGTAGAATTGTTGTTTATCACAGTAATGTCATGAGTTGGAAGTTGGCAAACTTCCGTGTTATAGTTATTGATCCTGTTTGTCTTCAAATGGCTTGATGAAGGTAGAAAAAAAAAAATTATGCTCTGACACCTGGTTTAAGCATGTACAAATGTACATTTTATACATATAGATTAATCTTTCATAGCCATCTGTCCTGCTGATGCCCTGTTGCTGAGATTTTTGCTGAATAAAAGCAGAAAGCAGGATGAATGGAAACTATCACTTTTTGTATTTTGTTTTGAACAGGTTCAAAATTCAAGTTGCTGCAACAGCAGAGAATTGCCTTCTTACTTTATATCCATATTTCGCAATTAACCGCCCTGATGAGCAAATTATCTTGAGAAGCGGTAAGCAGTTAACACTCTACTTAAACTTACATCATGTCCAGTACTATTAGCAATGTTTTTAGTGTGATAATAGGGATGTTATCATTAACATAGTATTTTTCATCATTAATTACAAGGGGATAATGCAATTAAATTTTTAAAGCGGTTTAATAGCTTCTGTTTCTTGTTGAAAATGAGGAAAACATATATACAAATAATTAGGTAATGTTTATTGAAAAATATTGGGCAAACCTAAATCCTACGGAATGTTTTGTGAAGATCTTAAAGTATGAGTAGATAAAACAGCCCAAACAATAGAGTTTTTAAGCAAGTCACTGCCACTGAATTCCTTGAGTCTATTTTTTGGGTTTTGTATAGATTATATAATGTGACCAAACCATATCTGTACAACTCAGTGGCTTTTAAAGGTCTTCAGGGAGGCTTTGCTTCCACATATCTGGCATATTGTTCTTGTGTTATTTGCTCCAAACCACACTAATAATGGTGCCAGTAATCAGAAATTAAAGATAGTTGTGCAGACTTCTTCCTTCTCTTACTGGTGCATTAACTTCTCTAGAAATTACACTGGGTTCCTCTTCTACTCTTGTTCTGGAGACTGACATCAGAGATAGCTAGCAGAGGGTCCTCTAATCCTATCATAGGCCGACATGAGAATGTCTGAACATATGTTCTGACAGAACTGATGGATTGATGAAGCATACGTTTAAGTTTGTAAAATATTTGTTGTTGAGTCTGAAAGAGCTTGATAATGGTATGCTGAGACTCATTCAGAGCTGTGATCAAAAAATCCTTAAGAATATTCTGTTCATGACTTAGAATTCTTGAATTAGCACTGTTCTGATAGGTGTTTTTCAGCAAGTGTAGAGACCCAGGCTGTAAAATATAGAGTTAATAGGAAAAACTATTTTGTTTTTTGTTTTGTTTTGGTTTTGTTTGTTTGTTTTTGTCTCAGGTCTAATGACCAATATAAGATTTTCATCATGAGTCAAATGAGAACTGTTAGTTGTTAAACTGAAGCATGAAGTAGAAAAATACAGACACAGATATCCGTTTATAAACTGTTAAAGCACAGACAATAAAATATGTTTGCTCAAATGCAGTTTGTAATCTTGTTTTATAGACAGCAAAGACCACAGTAGTGGAGAAGTTGTTCTGCATCCATTTCTTACTTCACCATCACTTGCCCATAGTATTTCCTCAAGTACCTTTTGTGCAACCACTGACACAAGCTATGAAGATTCTCAATCAGGTATAGCGCAGCTGTTCATTTTAAACATTATGAGATGTTGCAACTGTTTTTCAGTTTATTGTTTTAAAAAGATATTTTTCACATCTGTAAACAATGCTTTTGTATGTATAATCAATGAATACTGGGGAGGCTGTCCTCTCCTGTGATACCATGGGAAACCTGGCCTAGCATATAGAGGCAGGTAAAGACTTTCCTTCATTTTAACAAAGTACATTGATGGAAAAACAGTCAAACCACTAAAAAAAAACCTAAAACCAAAACCAACACTGCCCACCCCCCAAAAAAACCACCAAAAAACCCAAACAATATCAAGGTCTTATTTGGAATAACATGTCCACAGAGAAGCCAGCAGAACAATTAAATACCGAACAAAGGGATTTGTTGCAAAAAAAGGCATTATTTCTGTAGACATGAACTAACCAACCACATACATCAGTAAATATAGAATCAACTACTAGGTTGGAAAAGACTGTTAAGATCATCAAGTGCAACCCTTACCCCACAACTGCCGTGTCACTAGTGGCCTCATCTGCATGATTTTTGTACACTTCCAGGATGGTGACTCCACCACTTTTCCGGGCAGCTGGTTCGAATGTTTGACAACCCTTTCCATGAAGAAATATTTTTTTTATATCCAACCTAAACCTCCCCTGGTGCAGCTTGAGGCTGCTACCTCTTGTCCTATCACTTGTTACTTGGGAGAAGAGACCTACACCCACCTTGTACAACCTCTGTTCAGGTAGTTGTAGAGAGCAATAAGGTCCCCCCTGAGCCTTCTCCGGACTAATCAACCCCAGTTCCCTCAGCTGTTCCTCGTGAAACTTATTCTCCAGACCCTTCACCGTCTTTGTTGTCCTTCTCTGGACCTGCTCCAGCAACTCAATATATCTCTTGTAGTGAGGGGCCCAGAAATATGCTAAATTCTGCAAAGATCTAGTTGTACACTCAGGATGAGACTTCCATATTTATAATGCATTTATGAAGTACTGGATAAATCTAACCATTGTCAGTGGTGCCTCAGTTAAGGTGCTGTTCTGTATGAACTAAGAATAATAGATCTGTAAGTTTGTCAGATGACTAGTATCTGAGTCTATTGACATCTCTCCTTTCAGCTGCTAGTTTTCTAGCTTGGAAGTTAGAACAGTGGAAGTTACTGCTGCTGTTTCATCACTGTTAGTATTCCACTTTTGCAGATCTGCTGATGTTTGTATGCCATTCTCTAAGATATTACCAAGACAAATAGGAGTAGTTAAACAGATTAAATAGTAGCTCTTTACCAACTTAATTTATTTTTAATGGAGTGATGTAATAAGATTTCAAAAGAGCAACTTGGTTTCAGATCTGAGAAGGCAATAACCGCTGGTAAAGGTGTCAGTGACAAGATAGGGCAAGTAATCTTGTGAGCTGGCAGAACTGCACAAACTGAGGTCTGCATGGTGATCTTATAAAGTCTCTTTCTTCATAGAATCATAGAATAGTTAGGG
>NW_009942116.1:0-74845 GCF_000696875.1 Nestor notabilis | reverse complement strand
TATACATTATATATAATATATAAACTTATATGTATGTAATAGGAAGAAGCTAATTCTTTAGTCATAGACCTAGAGCAGAAAGATATGGCATATTGCCCAAGCAACTTCGCTTGCCATTTCTCATCCTGTAGCAGGAGCACTTCCGCAAGGAGCACTGCTGAAAGTGACCTCTGCCCTGCTTTTTCACAGGATAAGGCAGGTTTGCCTGTGCTTCTAGCATGTTTTGTTGTTTTGATAAAGCTGATCTCATTGCAAACACCAGCCTCACAAAGCCAAAGTCTGTGACAACACAACATTAGGTGTGTATCTCTGAAGAAGCTGGCCAATGTAAACAGAAAATTTAGCTAAGCCTCAAAGTTTGTGTGTGGGAGAGTTAAGTTGTAGGAAAATACTGGTCGTCCTGTCAGCTTTCAGAAGGGTCTTTACGTATACTTTTAGTTTGTCTAGATTAAGAAGTAAGACATCTATGCATGTGTTTTAAGGCACATGTTTTATCCTCCAGTAGATCGGGCTGGGAGCACCCAGAAGACATAGTTGTGATTTACCCATCAAACCATTTGTTCCCTTCTTTTCCACAATGTGAGCACACCCAGTTGTGTACATAGAGTGTACATAAACTTCTTGCAGCCATGCTCAAGCATAGGTTTGGATTTACTATCATTGGCAGTTGATGTTATAGTCTTGTCACTTCAATGACAAAGCCTATCATGGTGGCTAGATCCTGCTCAATGAAGGATGAGAATCTGGAAATACTAGGGTTTGGGGAAAAGAAATTGAGACATCCTTGAGCTGCTCTTGGGTGTTATAACAACAGAGACTGATTAGATATGCAGTAATACGGCATTTCCATCCTGCAAAATACTCAAAGATCTCCTGGACAAGGACCTGTGCAATCTGACCCATGTCATGAGAGGGGATGGAATGACCTCCCAGAGTTCTTTGAACTTAAATTAATCTGTTAGTGTAGAACTGGATGAATATATCTTGATTTCAGTGTGCATGGTCTTCTAAATAAAGAAGATTAAGGGGAAAAAACTCTCAGTAATACACTCTTAAGCTTCAATTGCTGACTTTAATGTCATCCCTTTGGCCCTAAAATATCTCTTAGTGAATTCTTAAGGTACTATTCTGGTATTCCCCCCTTTCCCCTTCCTTATATTTCTTGGTTTTACCTCGTTATTATATTTATTAACTATTTAAGCAAAAATATTTTTTATCCTATCTTTATAGCATGCATCTTGTTTTCTTAGAATTCCACTAGTCTCACAAGGTAATGCAATTTTTTATTTTAATTTTATTTGGCCCAGAATCATGTATTTCTTACAGTTATATATAGGTGCAAGAAACTGAAAGATGTAAAGTGGTGACCATCAAGGGAAGGGAACCATGAATAAGCCAGTGTACTACTGATGAAATCAGTATAGGGAACTTATTTAGATTTAGCAGAAGAGATTTTAGAAAGCAGTATTTCACAGGCACTACTTGTGATTTCCTTGTGTACAGAGAAACTCTGCTAGGAGCCAGGATGTCAGGCAAAAAGATCCATCCAGGTTTGAAGCAAAGATTTTATGGTTTTCAGAGTTTCAGATTTGGAAACAAATAACGTGTTAAAGCAAGAGAACTGCCTACCTTAAGAAACCAGTTCTTGCTCGGGGGAAAGGCTAATAGCTTTGTAGATTGGAAATTGTCTAAACCAGTTTGCTTAGACTAGGTAAATGCAAACATCTGCAGAAATGGTGAAAAGCAAAGGAAAACAAGATAAAAATTCTGAGCACATAAAGGCTTTTTCCTTAGCTTTGAGGAAAAAATAGTTTGGGAACTGGAAATTGATTTTTTTTTTTCCTTCCTTTTTTTTAAATGTATCTATTCAGTGGGGTTAAAAGAGGCTCATTTCCTCTTAAAAACAAGAAAGTAGTGAAGGAAGACTAGTCTCAGGTGGACACTTGATAAAATATTTGCTTCTTTTGATTAGCACTCCATCTGTGTATGTGGCTACAACAGATTTCATCTTCCTTCAATTCCAGTTGCTTGCTTAGCCTGTAGTTTGGGCAAAAGTTTTTCCTTCCTCTTTGGTTGTGCTTTGAAATTCTACAACTATGTTTCTTGTATAATCATACTTAGTTCCAAAACAAAAGCTCTAAAACAAAAGATTAACCTTTACTGGGCTGGTTTGAAAACCAAAGCAAGCTGTGCACTATGCAAGCTTCCACTGTAACATTCTTATTGATCTAATTTTTACAGGGAAACATACATACCAAACAGAATTTCTCAGCTTTAGTATACATTAGAGCAGTCAGTTTGTTCTGTAAAGGCAAAAAATAAGATAGTCTAGATAAGCACAAGTGTGATATATGTTATACTAGCAAAGAGCTTTCCCCTTGGAGAATACAGTGAAATTTTCTGTGTGTTTATGAGGTGATAAAGTTAAATTATACTTACTTCATCTTATTAAAGAAGGAAAACAAGCTGCTTGGCCTGCCATAAGCTATTACATGTGATCTTGCATCTCCATGAAATCAACGGAGCATTAGGCATTCGGGAGTCCCAGACGGTGGGTTTATCTACTCTTGTGCCTCTCAGGCATGGCATTGAGGGTTGAACTTCTGAGCCTGGGCTGGAAGACTTGTGATAGCTGCAAAGGCTCTTGTTGCTCTGTGCAGCCTACCTGATAAACTGACAGCTCTTGGACTAGGATTTCTCAATATGGGATCTGTTTCCTTGGAATCTGTTTTCGGGTAACTCACCCAGGATTTTTTTCCCCTAGTGATTTCTAAGGTGATTTCTGATGACTTCCGTACCACCTCTCACTTCCTCAAGTTAAATTAGTACAGAGTATAGAGATACTTTGCTGTAATGCTTTTACTGGGGTCTGTTCCTTTAATAGAAATTTGTTGGGGCCCTCAAGCTGTAAAAGTTAAAAACCACTGAACCTGAGTAATTTCCCACATCTTCCATTCCACCCATGATTACCCACCCCCTAAATGTTAATACAACTGCTTGTGTTTAGCTGTTACCAATAAATATGTATATTTATAAATGCAGGATGTTAGATTTTTTTAAAAAGTCTTCAGTAGGAATAAACAAAAAGACCTCATGACTACAATCTGAAAGGACAAAAAAAGACGTTATATCCTCTTTTCAACTTGTGTATGCCCATTAAATATTGAAAAATCTCTACACTAAGAAACAGTTTAGGAATTCATTTAATTTTCTCCCTCAGAGTCTTACTAAACTTCCTCCCAACAGAGAGATGCTTTTATGTATTAATTTCTGGGAACAGTTTGCCCTCCAATACCCAGAGAAGATTTCCCTGATCAGAAGATAGACCTAAATACATACACATTTTTTCATCACTAATACATTTCATCACTAATGAATTAATTAGTGCTATTCTCCAGAGGGGAAACATTTTCCAAGTTTTAATGTGGATTTCTTTGAAATCCCCCAACTCAATAAACAGCACAATGTCACTGGAGTAACACAAGGGCAGGGAGAGTAATGTGGGGGTTTGGGTTTTTTGGTTTTAAATAGTATGTAGAACAAACTCGGAGAGCCTGTTGTCTCATCAGTCATATGAAAATGCTCACCATGGTCAGTGACTTAAAATAATAAAGTTGAGGGCCCATTTTCTTGCAAGTGTGCTGTTATTTCCTAAAGGAATGATGTATTTCTCCCCAGCCAATTTCACAGGTTAAAGCAGGTTTTTTTTTTCTTTAATTTTTTTTTTTTCTGGATTTATTCTATTAATCAAGATCTGTTGTAGTGAAGAGTATATTAATTCTAAGTTATTGTTATCAAATGGAGTTTAAGATAGGATTATAGCATATTTAGCTGATTTTACATGGTAGTGCTAAAAAAAAAAAGCTGAATAGTATAAGACATGATGAGGATCAGCTTCAAGGAATATACGTTCATCTGCTAGAGTTTATAGTGTGTATGTATCTGGTCCAATGAACTAAAATCTTGTATCAAGCATTTGGAAGAGAGATGAAGTGCTGAATTTGGTTTCTTCTTCTGACTCACTGGTATAGTTGAGCCGTGCACTGTCTTACCACTAAATGGGCCTAGCTAGAGAGTGTTTACTTCTGCTGATTTTAGAAGATAACAACGAAGTATAACACATGGCGTAGCTGCTACAGGCAAGTGAAAATGCAAATAATTTGAAATTATATTAAGTTATGGTTAGTGGTTACTCATCAGCTAAATTATTTTATGTTGGTACAAAAGTAGCTAGTTTATTTCCCTCAGGAGACAAATTTTCCCAACACAATCCTTGTGAAATAAAGTTCCTTGTAGTGAAATAATTCCAACATTGAAATAAATAACAAGGCCCCCTTCCAAAGGAAGACTAATTAGTATTTCAATTTATTTACTAAACTAGGCAGCTAATACAGCTTCTGCAAAGTATTTGTTGAGTGCATTTTCAGGACCAGATAATGCATTTCCAAATTACGGAGACTGACAATATCAACAAAGCTGCTTTATTAGTCCTGGTTTGGCCCTGTGGTATCGTTAAAACCACCATTTGTGTATGACTTGATTCTGTTAATGGACGATGGTGATCAAATTTTTAGTTGTTATAATTTATCTATTACTCTCAGATGATATCGAAGTCTCTTGCATGATTTATTGAAAATTCACACCTGCCACTTGCACTAGAAAAAAATGTGCTGCTTTATATTTGAATCATTTTTTTTCCCCGCTTTATTGTGTTTTAGTCAAAAGAAAATAGAGTAATTTTAATTTTCACTGCTAAGGCTTGCTTTCCCACTGCAGGACACAGTGACTTCAATAAGTTATTCATATTTTCAGTCAAAAGCGTAAGGCCCCATGAGGGCAGTATATGAGGAAAAGACAGTAATGAATTCTCTGATGGAGAGCCGGAGCTTTATAGCCAAACTCCACTTTGCAGTGGGTTCTTTGCAGAGCTGTTATGAGCTACCGACAGAGGGTCCGTAATGGCAAAGCTGACATTAAGCAGGCTGATGTGAACAGAGCTTTGCGGCTGTGAACTAAAATGTAGGCTATGCATCTGGTCAGAGGCACGTGTCACTGACAGAGTAAGAACCTCAGTGATTTTTTAAATGGCATTAAAATTAATGCTATACTTCCATCACTTTGCTTCTGCTACCCTGCCACATGGTTTTCCATATTTTACAGTGCACGCATCATTTGAGTTCTGAAGAAAATTTGCTTAGTCAAAAAGTCAGCTGTATTCAAATTATTCATAAGGGAAATTGCATCTTAGGCAATTAAAATGTGTGCTGGGTAAAAGAAAATGTTGCTTCCTGAAAGGAAAAAGTGGATGTTTAATCTATGAGAAATCTTATTACAAATTCTTTTCTGTTACTAAGCACCTAATATTAAAAAGAAACTTGTTCTAGTCAGAGAGGAACCATACAAGGGCATGGTGGAAGAAATTATTTCAGTTTACAGGTGCTTTTTTTTTTCCACTCGTGATACAGACTCGACCATGTCTAGCCCCTCTTCCCCCAAAGATTTCTGCTACTCATATAAGGGACTGTACATTAGTTTTGTTTTCACTGGATTTTATATGCTAAACGTGATCTGTTCCGTACATGTTAATGTCCCTTTGAGCATGGCTCACAATGGGTGATTGGAGAGCAAGACTGATGTGATCAGGTTTTGACAATTTACTAGGAAGGGAAATGAGCTAGGCCATATTTAATATTACTCTGAGAGAGTAAGTTAGTAAGCTATGTATCTTTTGCCCCCTTAGAATATAAATTACCCCACTTGAGCCATTAAAATAATTGGATTCTGCTAGATGCATGTCTAGTCACTGATCTGCAATTTATGACCCTTACAGCAAAATTGTATTATTTTACTTTTCTTTATAAATAAATAACCCCTGTAAGCATTCTCTTCAAGCTTTTTTATTGAAGCTTCCACATCTGCATTGAAAAAGTGTATGAACTAAAAATATCACACACATCCGCACACCATGATCATCAGTTGTTTTTCCTACTTATGGAAGAAGAAGCTATTCTCGTTTATTTCCAGTTTTCTGTGTTTGAGGTGGCTAAAAGCTGACTTCATTCCTGTTGATTCTGTGTCAGTCAATACTGCAGATTTCAAGATATCCTAAATTTGTGGGTTCTAGGTGTTTCTCAGTTGTGTGCAAGCTTCTGTAGAAAAGTGAACATCATGTTTATTTTTTGCATAGAAGCTAGTAGAGGCTAGCCTGTGGCATCTCTTAATGGCCATGTGAAGGGACTGAGATGGGGTGACAAGGAAGCGGGTCCTTGTTTTAGAGGGTTGTACCCAGGGCATGGGGATGCAGCAGTGCCTGTGGGCCACAGGGACACGGTTTCAGTTCCTTCTTACTTGAACCATTCAACACAGCCAGAGGGAGGCAAGAGCTCCGGCATTTTGCCATGTACTGTGCTCCCTTGGAGAGGAAGAAAATCCTACTGCAACTTTTACTTGCAGAAATCATTGTGTAAAAGGAGATAATTCTCCCTAATTTTTTTTTTCTTTTTATTCCTCCCCCTCTCCCCCCAGCCTATTTGCAGCCTACCTACTGGTTTGCTTTTTACCTTTTTTAACCTGTTCAGACCATCTCTGCAGCCAAATCAAATAGAATACTTAAGGCTGTATCATACCATCGATTTCCAAGCAAAATCCTATTGGATTCTGTGGGGAATTCTGTTTCAAAAATCAATGGTGTAATATGATTCAAAGTAATAAAAAGAGAGCAAAGGGACGTAGAATTTAGTTCATCTGTGACCCATGATATTAAAAAATCCATTACTTAGTTGCAGCACACAGAGCATGTACCAGGTAGTGCTGCACCTGCTTCATTCACAGGCAGAATGCCCTTATTTTAACACAGTTTATTTACTTTAACAGAGGAGAACTGCACCCAAGGAATGGAGTCCATAACCTACCTCATAGTTACAGTTTAGCCACATTTATGAATTAACTCTATAAATTATAGCTATTTTTCACTGAGATGCAGTACTTAAATTTTAGCATCTTAATAACAGATTACAGATTATTGAATATTTGTTTTTTTTCATACAGCTGTATCAGAAGAATATAGCCATAATCATAAATCTTAAAATAATTCCATTTAGAGATAATGTGTTTCTGTGCTTAGGAGCATTACTTTAATCTTTTCTAGTGTTGATTTGAGGTACAAAATCAAATTGAAAACCAAAGAAACAAGGTCAGCTATTGTGCATTTTAAAAAGTTTTTATGAAAGTCTAATGTTGTAAGCATGGCTTTATTAATTTTATTATTTATTTGTAGAGTTTTGCTGTTCCAAAAAGACATAGATGTATCTCTCAGAATATTCTGTTGCTAGCTCCCTCCTACTTTATATTTCTCAAAATGGAAGGCCTCCGTTTTGCTTGACTTTGTGATCTTCCAAATTAACAATTCCAACCTCTCTCTCTAGTAAGCAAATTCCACTCTTTGCTTTTGATTCTTAACATTTTTCCCTTTCTATATCAACTCCTGAGCCTACTTGCCTCTATTTTGAAGAATCATAACCAGAAATCTGATTTTTGAAGCTGGAACTCTGTAACTTTTTGGCACAGATTAGCTAACTGAGGAAAGACAAATTGGTGTCCATGATCAGGAGAAAAGGAGGACAGTTCATTATATGTGAGTTAAATAGTTATAAACAAGAATATATATGGGGTGTTTAATAGCTTCTCTGAGTAATCCTTGCTTTTGTTAAAGCACATGTTATTCTGTGCTATCAAAATATGCACATCTATTATATAAGTTAGCATTTTAAATAAATACCACATGCAGCCAGTGACTGCTTATCAAAATGTTTGTAACCTACTTTGTACATAAAGCCAGCCTTCTAACAAAGCAGGAGTTAATTAGGCTAGTGGGGGGAATACAAAAATAAAATAATGAAAACCCTTCAAACCAGTGACCCTATTTTATTATCCAAACGGGACAATAAATCGGATAAAATTGAGCAAAGCATGGTAAATATGGGAGAAGGGGAAGGAGAAGCAAAATAAATAGTTCAAAATCTAACCACCTTTTTTTGGACACAATTTACCTTTCTAAATTCTCTTTTTAAAAGCATTTTAAATGTAAATGTATGACAGCTCTTGAATCTTTAATTTGTTGGTTCATTCTTCTGATGGCACTGCATGTCACAGGTGTCTGTTTAAGAGAAATTTCCTTCATTTTGGATCCTGTCACAGATGGAAATAGTAACTGTTCTTTCTCCTACTGCACCTTCCTCCCCCCACCCCCAAGCACAAACACACTCATCCCAGGGAAGCCCTTTTCTTGGTGTTCGTTATATGTATGATCCCAGAATGTAGCACCCTGAGGAGCCAAAGAGTGGTTAGACAATACTGTAAGTAACTTGTTTCCAGGACTCTGAGGCATATATTGAAATATTCCTTGAACATTTTCAGAAAGATTATTTGAAAGAGCAACTTCATTGCTTATTTGTTTCATATTTCTTAATCTAACTGGAAGAAGCCCAGTTCAGTGATCTTATCCTTTGTGTGATTAATAAATAATACAGAAACTTTGAAACATGTTTTCGGGTCTGAGGGTCACAAGCATAGGAAGGGAGATACTAGTAATAGAGGCAGTTGATATTTTAAGGATTGCATAAAAAACCTTTTAGTTACTAGAAAGCACTTCTGGGAGTGCAAGGAAGGGAGCTCCAAGAAATGGTTACAAACAGTATGAAAGCTAATGAAATGTGAGACTATAGCTACTGATCTTTAACCTTAGTAACTTAAGCTGTGAGATCTTACATAGCATTTTGTACAGTTGCATGTTCAGATGGACGAGAGTGCTGAGCAGATATCTGCACGTCATTCCTTTTTCTTCTGTAAACAGTGCCTTGTTTAAATGTATCTGGAATCTGATCAGTGCAGGGGTCCAGCTGTGCTTGCTGCTGCCTGAAGATAAACAAATATCAAATAAAAAACTATAATCTCAGGAAAGTAAACTATATAAAAGAAAATAAATTATACCATAGAGAAGAGATGGATGTGGCTGAGTGAAAGCAGCTAGATCTGTCAGCAGAGGCACACTCATCACAAATAGAGAAGAGAGCTCAGGAATGAGTCTAGTCTGGGAGTCCTAGTGAGCTTTTTGTCATTTTCCCAACTCTTTTTGACAGAAATACTGGGTCACTTTAGCCCTAAACTCTGAAAAGCCAGGTTGCTGCTTTTGCACATAATTGATACGTATCGTGGAGGAGGGGGACACCAAGTGCCACTGCAGCCGTGAAATACTGTGGTATTTATATTTTTGAAAGTCTGAGTTAAGCACTAGTTTTTTAAGCATACATGAGTAGAACTTTAAAGAAGACAAGAAAGCCAGTTTTAGATTGTGGGATGAAAAATAAATAGATAGAAACAGGGAAAGGAAATTGGTTACGTTTATTTTATTTTCGATCGCTTCCTTTGTAAAGCTGGAGAATGATCAAAGGCAGATGATGCATGTGGATGTTTCAACCTCTTCTACTCCATCTCTACTATTGGGGGATTTTTTGCAACTTAAAAATGGGAAGTTGAAATGTTCCATTTTGAAAACAGGAATGAAACATTTTGCATTTTCAAAAATCAAACCAACCAAAACACGTACAAAGAAATTAGGTTGTTGAATTTCTCTCAATTAAAAATAAGGAATGAAAAAATTATTATTTCCACAAAATAAGATGTTTCTTAAACTGCATAATAGTGGATTAGAGTTCACCATTTATTCATCCATTGATACTAGGCCCCTTTTATATCTCTCTAGCCACGACATACTTCTGTGCAAATTTTTGTGAATTAGTTGGGGTTAAATTTCTAGTATTCTTAAAGTTCTTTAAATTTTTTGTCACAAAATGCATGTTAACCACAACATGCAATTATAGGGCAATCTAGCACACTCAGTGAGAGTTCTGCAGCCTGTTATCTGCGTGCCTTTAAAAATGCCTTCAGAATGCAGTATCTGTTTAATACCAGCGGATATCAAATATCATGAACAAGAAGGACCCTGTCAATTGGGAGGTTTGTTCCAACTCCTACTGAAGCAACTAATAGCCTGTATCTTCACTTAAGTGGATGGAAATGGCACTAAATAAAAAGAATATGCCCAATTTCTTGATAGAGTTGTGTATTGTGATACCAGAAGCATGTATCTTTAAATTTCTGTTCCTTTTTTTCCTCTGACCATTTTGTTTTACCTACTTGTTTTTTTCCATAGGTGCTGCAAAGATGTAGGAGTGATTGGAATTGCAGCCTTATCACGTTCCAGATGGTCTCTGCACAAAGGTATGACAGAAGAAATTGATTTTCACTTTTCATCAATATTTCTAAATTGTTACGCATATTTTGCAGCAAAAGAAGATGCATCACCCTGGATTTTTTGTCAGCATTCCCAAAACAAAGTGCATTAAAAGCTACTAGCATGGAAGTTTCAGCTTAGTAATTTACAGCCTACAAATGGATTTCTTTCTCAGAGTGATATGTCAGTCAGTGAACCATGTATTGTACAGAGATGATGGGCAGTTCACTCACTGGATGAGGGTTTTTTGGTGTTTCTCCTCAAAGTTCAAGACATAGAATAAATTCTGACTGAGACTTTCTGGAGCTTTCCAAATTTACGCTTATTATTTAGCTGTTATATATGGGTTCTGGTCAACCATTATGAACACAGCATCCCCTTCTTAAGCTCTTTTTGTTATTCCTCTTAGAATCTGAAGTATTGGTTGACGTGGTTTTTTACATCTCATCTCCAGAATTCACTATACAGAAAAGTTAACCATGACTTTTCCGTGTATTCTCATTCATCATTTTTACCTGACTAGCAGCAGGTCTTAACAGCTGATCCATAAAGCTTCTCTGATCCCTCACACCTTCTCCACTTACAGGGTTAGCTCAGGCAGGAGGAAGTAGCTTTTGGTTCTCCTGGGAGACCATGTTTTCTAGCAAGTACTGACACCAGTTTACATCTTTTCTGGATGAATTTGCTTGTCTATATTTGTCAAACTTTTTGCTTTGATGTTTACATTTGGAAAAATCTTACTGTGTATCAGATTTCTTTTCCTGGAATTAAAAGTGAAAATTAGCTTCTGGGAGAGAAAAGACTAAAGTAGCTCATACCAGCTTAACAAGACAGCTGAACAAGACACATTTTCAATTCTCTTTATCTATTAAAGTAATTTCTTGAGGACCCTGTGAAGGTTTTACTTAAAGGTATATCAGAAGAGCTGTGTTAAAGCTTCTAGAAGACTTTAAATTAAATGCTGTTATACTGGAAAACCAAAGTTGAATCATTGTGCTTATCATGCACCTTTTGGCTAAGGAGCATTACAATATATGTGTATATATCTTTCAAGTGTAAGTATTAACATAAATAAGTGGGACTGGAGGGAATCTGACAGAATGTATAAACTTTTCCCAAAAAGGTGTTTGTCTAATGGTTCTTAAGGAGCTCTAATGGCAGAAAACTCGTCACCTTGCCCCAGTATTTTTAGATTTTTCAAAATTTATATTTATTCAGATCTTCACTGTTGCAAATGAAAATTGTTTCCAGCTAGTGTCCAATACAGATCTTTAGTCTACTTAACTAAGTACCACATGCTTGATATTCACATGTGTACTGTAAATAATTGGCAGTTATATCTAGCATTACATATACATTCATTTACTTTATATTGAAGTTCCACAACACACAAATGTGCATTCTGCATGCCCAAATGTTCTCCAGATCAACGCAGGAACATATTGAACAACTGTAGACCAATACATCTGAGTATATTTTATTTGTATTGTAACATAATAAAACCAAATTCAAGGACAGCAAGAACAGTACTACTTTTACAACTTGGACCACTTCCTTTGTTACATCTTTCTTAAGTCTTCATGTTATGTCCAAGAGTGCTTGCTCTTGAGGTACATATATTTTACTTTCATACACTAAGTTAAACATGATTAAGCTGCGAAGCTTAGCTTAGAGGATTGAAGTTTTCTATACTGGAAAGTAATTCTGGGAGATCTTAAAATAAATTTCCAAGTTACTATGTGTTTCAAGGAGCAGTGCTCATACAGTATCTTTTATTTTTGTTAGAATTTGTTCCTATCCTAAGTGAATGCCTATTAATAAATTGCTGTAATAAATTCACTCATTATGTGACCTAGGTATTGTGCAACTGTGGTCTGAAATAAATGGGTCATACTGAGATTACAAAGAGTCTGGCTGACCTGAAAATCAAACTTGGATTCCAAAAGGAAAAGCTGAAAGACTTTGTTCAAGAATACAATGTCTGGAACTTTAGCCTCTGCTTTTCTCTAGTTTCAGCACGTGGAGGTGGCAAAGCCTGCATATGGGCTATCAGTGACCCAGTGCCTGAGTCAGGACTCATTGTTTATTTTGAAATTAGATTTAAAAAATCATGATAGGTGCCAGCAATGAAAAAACATCACAAAACATTCCCTCATTGCCTCCAAATATAATACTTAATAGATAGGTAAGACCCTAGTTAACAATCGACCATGGCAAACTATAGATCTTACAGCCAAATCAAATTAGAAATCAATCTTTGTTTTCCTTACCTTTTTAAAGCAAAGCATTATGGCAGAGTTAAAAAAAAAAAAAAAAAAACAACCCAAAAAAACCCCCATAACATTTTAGTCATTTAGCAGTGCTAAATTAAATTAATCTCTATGGGCGAGGCTGTACCTCTAAGCACAACAGCTCTGAGAAGGAATGTACTTGAAGCATGAAAAGGAAGGGAAAAAGGAAGGGGAAGGGGGAGATAGCAGAGGTAGGTGGTAGTTATTTTGTGCGCAGACCCAGGGGACTGGAGGTGGTCTGCACTGAGATGTGAACAGAATGCTCAGAGGAAGCCTTGAACAGGGCAATACCCAGCTCTCATTATTGCTTCTGCTCAAAAAGAGAGTTTACACATCTCTTGTGGACTGTATAAATGCAAGGAAGGTTGTCTTTACCTGAATTAGTTGGGTACAGCCACCTTCAAGTGTGCAGTACATCTGGCCGTCCCACTCAGCAGCAGCTCTTCCCTTTCCCTCTTGCTTCTTTCCTTCCTCCAGTAAATTTATTTTGGAAGGATTTAAGTTTTACATGAAATACAGGCTATTGACTTTCTAAATCGGAATGAAAACTGGATCTTTCGATTTCCTAGAGAGTGGAAACTCTGCCTTTCATACAACTTTTCTCAAAGACCAGGGAGTAAATTCCCACAGGTTCTATTAACCTCAATAAAGTTCTGATCTTTACTCCAGCTAAGGCACAGCTTCTGGCATACTTGCTCCCAATAGTCATCCCAGTGCTTATTGAGACCCTTAGGATAACTTGCCAATTGACTGAACAGTAATTTCAGCGTAGGTTCTTC
Organism: Nestor notabilis; assembly: GCF_000696875.1. Lineage (NCBI taxonomy): Eukaryota > Metazoa > Chordata > Aves > Psittaciformes > Psittacidae > Nestor > Nestor notabilis. The sequence goes on along the minus strand of NW_009942116.1, from coordinate 61,484 downwards.
CTTCTTTTTCCTATCTGCTTATTTTGTCACTCAGTACTGTCTCCTTTCTCCCTTTTTCCTTTTTCCACTGATGCATTGCTAAACTGGTAACCTGCGACAGCTGAATTAACTTCTTGAGACAAAGAAGATGGAAAGAACACTTGTGTGTGCCTATCTAAACTGAACATATAGTGGTATGACATAGTATGTATACACATGGGAAACTTTTGGGGTAAACTGTTGATAGTCTACAAATATTTCCAGACCACAAATGCACCTATATGAAGTGTGGTCAGAATATTATTATGCTTTTTGTTGTGGGGATAGGAGTGAGAGAACTTACAAACTGTTTGTCATCCAGAAAATTCATTTGATTTCCTGGTGCATGGACTTTACAAAATATGTTCATTCTTTATGGACTGAACCTATGAAAACAAATGCATGAGTTTTCTTTACTGAAGAATGCTAAACTGCAGGTATATACAATTATAATAAATCAATCCATACAATGATACGTTAAAATAGAAATAGTAGCGACTTCTTTATGTAACTAAAATGTGGTTGCCATTAACAAGGGAAATTCAGTTTAATTATTTGTTGCATACAGTTGTATCAGCTTTAATCAGAATAATAATACGTGGTACAATTGTAGGTACTGCAAGACTGTGGTACCTACAATTAGTTAGGTATGTGGAAGTTGTTCTCAGCTGTAAAATAATTTGGCTTAATTTCATAGTCATGAACCAGCAGTGTGCAGCCTAGTAGATAAAATGTCTTTCTTTTTTATATTCTAGATGCATTATTCATTTCCTTGTTTGCTAACAATCATGTTGTATTTGTGGAACGATAGATAAGTTCTTCAGTGTCTAACTTAATATCTGTCAATACCTAAAGGTACAAATAGGGGAAAACATTCTCATAAACTGACTTGCACTTTAAAGATCAAAACGCATTTAATTTATTTTTTTGAGAATACACCGCATCAAGCTCCAATTTTTATAAACATTCCTCTGTTTGTTCCAAGTAGTATGATTTTAAATTAATTCTTACCATCTTTTTGAGCAGAAATAGAACTTAAATATACCTGAATTAAAAGTAATCATAGCAAAGGGAGGACCAAACAGCAAAAGCACAATACAGACATAAAATGAGCAATGTCTATAAAACCAGTGTTACCGCTAACAGAAAAAGATGTTTTCTATCTTTTATTTGCTCTTTATTTGAAATTTGTGTGTGTACATACAGACATGTCTTAAACCTGCTGCACTCAGTTTAATATTAATTTTTTCCCCTTAGTGCAAGCAAACATCAAACCAGTATTATGCTCTTGTCCTTATTTAAATTCTAAAAACAAGTATACCCCAAAGTGATGTTTTTCTTTTTGTTGTTCTTGTTTTGCTTCAATATTTCATTCATGCAAAATGGTAAGTAGGTTGGTAGGTATAATGAACATACTTAACTCCCAAGTATCCATTTTCTTCTGTCACAATATTCCCTGTATATTTCAGGTTTAGTAGCCATATTATAAGTGAAACACCACCCTCTTGTCTGGCCAAAAGAAATCCCACAAGAGAGTGAAATACTCTTTAACAGATTTTAGCTATGGTGGAGTTTTAAATCATGAGGCAAAAGCCTGTTCTTGAACTTCCCATCTCTTCCAAGTGTTGCAGTCTTGTCAGAAAAACTGCACACTGCATAATTACAAAACAACAAATCTGCTTCCTCTTTCTTCCCTCCTTTTAAACATAATTTTGAAGTATTACAAAGAAAAAAAGCAGACAGAAGGGTGTTTTCAAATTCTGTATTTCCCACCCAGGACCTTACAATTTTTTGTGACGTTATAACCATGTCAGTGTATTTCTTTTTTGATTCTTCTTGCTGTGTGGAAACAATATGAATATAAATGTGAACATTCTCAATGCAAATAATAGAACATATTGGCTATACAGAAACAGTAAAATGGACATTAGATAAAGGTGCTATCAAATGAATGAAATTATCCCTGTAATGTATGTAATGTAATACCTAACATTGATCCTCACGCTACTGGGTAAGGTTTGAGTTTCTTGCCTTTTTTTCTTCTTTTTTTTTTTCTTCAGTTCAACACTTACAGTGCTAAAATTAACCCTTGTCTCATGTGCTGAATAAAAAAAGGCCATGACAGATCATTTACACAATTATGCTCAAAGTTGTTCTTATGAAAATTATATTCAGATCTGTGTTTCTGCTGAGAAGTGACACTTAACCATATTCCTTGAAATGATCTATATTCAAGCACCATAATATTGTATAGTTTGGATGCTGTGTATGGAAGTTCATGGTGACAGGATTGTTGCTAAGCTGTGAATTTCATGGTGAGATTTCCAGATATGTTTAAAATACAAAATTTAAGAATTCCCAAACAAATATTATTTGTCATAGATCTCATTTAATTAAGCAGTGTTATTTCTTTCCTACATAACTCTTATTTAATCACAAGAAAAAGAACATAATTTATTTCAAAATGTATAGTGAAATGTCCAACCTTTTATTTCACTGAAGTTTTACTGGCTTTCTATGGAATAGCTGCATATGGAAAACTAAAGTTAATCACTTTTTTTTAATTTTTTTATTTTTTATTTTTATTTTTTATTTATCAAGGACTCCTTCTCGAATAAAAATAATGTGCAACCCATGATGTATGAATAATGTTTCTTAATTATTTTCTTAAGACCTCTAAATGTTATTTATGCCTACACTATTTAGAGGAATAAATTTAGATTTGTTTTTTATTTATTTTATCAGGGCACATGGAAAAAATCTAAGCGCGCCAACTTCCTCTAGTAGCATTCATTCTTCAATACCTGTAGCCTATCCCATATTTCAGCTAATTTGGTGGAGTTGGAAAATCAATTCTGTTTTACAAATACTAATGTTGCGATCGCTATCTTTGCTTTCAGGGCTTACATTTGAACACAACATAATTCAGATTAATAATGCATATTTAATAAATGCTAACATAAGTACCAAGGAAGCACTTTGGTTTCCAAATGAATCTCAGCATAGGGTTGTAATATCTAATCAATAATTAATTATAAGCTAGTTGACCCAATAGACTCTTGCTACTTGCACATGTTAAAAAAGAATAATCTGGCAAGCAGATTGGAAAACTAGAAAATATAATGTATAATCTCTTTTTGTACTTTCTCTTCAGTCTGGCACAAGATTAAGATTTATTTAGTGTTCAAGAGCCCTTGCAATTACATGCATAAAATTAAAAAGGATGATAAATCCTAAGTATGGAGGCAAGTATAGCAAAGCAGTGCAGCATCTATGTGACCATGAGTTATTCACCTCTAGTCAGGGACCTGGTGCACTTTCAGTGGCCTTAGTTGTGAATTGCAGACCCAGAGCTAAGCCCATCACTGGGACAGCATCTAGTTTTGACTTTAATCAGTAATGAGGAAGAGGAGGCAGAGAAAACAGCTGGATTAATATGTTAAGAAACTGCCAGAAACTGAAACACCTAAAATATTTCAGTGGTAAAGATGACACTATACAATGGACTAACCATATACTTATGTGACTTAGGCTACAGAATTGTTCCAGGTCAAGGCTCTGAAATCACACCTGCTCCAGGCTTTGCTCTTCCTGCTCATCACATCATGCTGCTATTTGCTTACCAGCTTTATTGTGCTTTTTATCACTCACTCCATTTTTCAGGGAAAAACACTGCTTTCTCTTACCTCCTGAGTGGTATGTTCATTAACTGTGACAGAAACAGAAGCACATAGAGGCAGATTATGGCTTAGGTGACCTTACCTCTATGGAGAGGCTGTTGTGCACAAAACGTGTCTGTAATGGTTCTGTATTTTTGATATCCATGCAGGGGTTTTTTAATGACAGAAGTTTATTGCCTTGTGAAAATCTTGAAAAACATGACCAAAATTTTGTCTCTGTTTCTGCACTCTTTTTCGATAGTCTGTACTTAATAATATTATCTGGCCAGATTCTCTGATGGAAAAAATACATTAATTACTTGTAGATTATAAATGTATTGCATATATATGTGACAGAATGCCTATGGCCTAAGAGCCATGCAAACACAGAGGCAAAAAGATTCCTTAAAGAGTGTCAAATCTCAATCGATCAAACAGACTCATTGATGTTTAGATCCCACCTGAAGCACCCTGCAGACCTTCTCTTTCTGAGATACAAATGGGTGTAGATCTATGGTAGCATCTGCATAGAAAGAGCAATTGCAAGCAGTTTCTTCCTCTTGGCAAGGATGGGTAACTTTCATAGTGCTTGAATGGTCCTGACTGTAAAGATTTCTTCATTGCATGCCATGAAGATGAGGTTAGTGCTCATGCATTTCATTTCTGGCAAATAATCTACCATATTGATAGAAAAGGAGACCCTGTTTCCAAAGAATTGTCCTCATTTCCAGCATGCGGAAGCTGGAAGCCAGTTTCTCTGAGCAGCAGCAGTTTGTGTCCCTTTGGCTGACACTAGAAGCTCAACACTGCTGTCTTTTGCCTAAGCCTGGACAAGCTGCTGCAATGAAGACCTTTAGGTTTAAGTGTTAGATATTTACATACATGACCATACTTCCTTGAAAGTCAAAGCATGGTTTGTTTTTTGGGTTTTTTTTTAATCAGTTCACTATCTTTATATTTAATGTCCAGTTTTAATATAGTTATCTCTCGTTGACTCTTCCACTAGCAGCAATCTTCCACTGAGGAGCACTGAAAAAATTACTTGTGACCTTAAAGAACCCTAAAGAGTATCAAAGAAGACTTCTTCTGCTAGTGGAAACTCACATGCCTGCTAATATGATTGAGTGGAATTGGATCAACTAGCAATATTAGAAAATGCCTTGAGTTTTAAACAACTAGTCCAATAACAATGCACAATAGTATCTCTAATATCTGTCTTTAATGGCATTGTGTCCTATGAATACCTAGTGATGATTTCAGGTAACTTTGGGCACTAGCTCATGGTGGATTCCACCCTGTAGGAAACTTCTACTCTTTTGCTGCGCTTCTCTGAAGTCTGCCTCTCAGAAACAGAGAGCATGCTTACCTGCTTTGATTTGATGATTGCAGTGTTTGGCACTTTTTACATCAATTTGTAGGCAGCTTAGATCAAAGAACTGAGCTGTGAAAAGTAGGTTGCAGGCTTCTGGTCAAGATTTCGATTAAAGCTAACATTTGTAAATTTCATAGGAGCTTGCTTTCAAGGTTCTAGTTTGGCAAATAGGAATAGACCTGGTTCGTAGCATTCGTGGAGATGGTCCTGACTTTCCAAAGGTTTGGAAAGAATAAAGCTGGATCTCCTGTTCTGGTTTGGGTTCTCCTTTGCTTTATTATTGAGAAGCATGTACATTAAAAGAACCCCAAACTGACCTGCATGGGTATATTCAGCAAGATTATAATAATCATCTCAAAATACATCTCTGACAGCTGTATCTTTGTTGCAGTATGTCATAATACTGCTTTGGTTTTTATGTCTGTTACAGGGTTATGCTTGAATATGCTTGAAACAATGGACGGTTAGTCTTGCTTTACTAACCAGATAGTAACCATGTTGGCAGATATACTCTAGTATACGGATGGCTCCTTTTTCATTTATCAATCAGCTGTGTTTTGGCAACTTTCTACTCATATACTAAGAGCAGAACTGTCAAAGAGTTTACTAATTCGTTACATTAAGTATGCAGCAAAATGACTGATGTGTGATTTAACAGTTTATTATTCTTCATTAAAAATGTAATAGAACATTAAGAGTTTTTTTCTCAAAGGTATTACATACAGAGAAAAGAGAGGTTAGAACAGAAAATACATACAGGTTTGTGTATTTTTAAAGTTGCATGACGAATCATATTTGCTTATCCCAAAGCCTAAATATGCAGCAAAACAGAGTTAATGAGAAATCAACCCCACTGGTCAGAGAACTTAAATTTTGGCAAATCTCAGCTCATCATCAGTTTGAAGATGCATCAATCTGATGTTTAGTTTCTTTCTCTGTAGCTTCAACAGAAGTCAATTCTACGCAGCTTTCTAATTAGTCACTCCAAACTAGTAAGCAAGTACAACATCCTCCTTATCAGTAGTGTTTCTGGCTATATATGTGTAGTAGCTTCACTCCAAAACTTTTCCATTATTTCCTTGCCTGCTTTCTATTTCCATTTTCATGAAGGGGAATGCAGGAAACTAATGAGAAAATAATTAGTTTGTGTTTTTTCTTTTCTTCTTATAAATTGTATATAAATAATTAATGAGCATGTTGCAGGCATGGGGTGACAGAACAGTAACAGACAGTGCTATAGATGTTAGAATCCGGAATCAGGCAACTTGTTACCCCTTTGCCCTCTATAGATAAAATAGTAAGTTGCCAACTTACCAAACATAGTAATCCTTTATTAGCTTTTGTTAAATTATTTCTAAAGCAGGAAAAGGTTCCTTAGACTTGAAATGGAGACAGTGTATTTCTCTAATGAAAGAATTTTTTGAATAAGGTACCCATTCTATTTTTCATTTAGAACACTACATGAAATATTTTTTAACAGCTTGATAGTTCACTAAGATTCTAATAGTTTTTGTGGTGTCTGAACAGAATTGTTTTCCTGTTAGATGCATTGCATGTTCATGAACAGTCCCTCTTTACATAAGAAGCCTAAACCAGCTTATTTTTGTCATATTTTGGTGCACCATAGGAGCAAAAACTTTGAATCTGACAAAAAGCACAAATTTTCTAAGATGTTTTTCTCTCATAAGTTTTCCATTAACAGGTATTTCCTTGAGAACCTGTTGAAATAAAACACCCCTTGGAAACATATAGAATAATGAAACTTTTAAGCTTCGGCTGTAGCAGTAAGAGAGGGAAGAAAAGGAAACCTCCCCTTTTTGAAGTATTTCTCATATAGTTTGTACCAGATGCCTTCTTCAGGAAGGCATATTCTGACTCCAGATATTTCTCTCTTTCTCAGTAGACTAATTTCAGTTTCCTATGAGAGACTATAAACCAGTTTTGCAAAGGTCAGCAAGGAAAAGATTACATGGCCTTGGGCTTCATATTGTGCATTCGACAATGATCGTATTTGATGTGAGGACAGGAAGGAAGAAAGGTTTCTGGCAGGTAGGATGGGGTACAGGTACATGGTTAAGGGGTCCTCTTGGATATTTAGCACAAGCAATTTGTCTTTAATTTTCATTTTCAGGAATACTCACCTCCTCACTATATCAAAACAATCACTATAGCTGAGAATCAAAAGTAAATGTAACTCTTCAAGGTTAAATAGTTAGTCTTGTCATAGTCATGATACTTTGTAAACATATATAAAAATTCATAGTCTTATAATGAGATGAAAATAACTCTTGTAGAAAACGCAAGCATATTTTACTTTCACACAGGTTAAAAATAAACAAAAAACCCTACCTCAGTGGGTTTTCTGTTGTGCTGAAAGTCTTTCTCTGCTGTGCTAGGGCCCTTGCTAGGACTTTTAGAGGCAAGAAGCAGAAACATGAATGAGAGTCACTACAGTGAATGTGTTGCTTATTGTTACTAGCCTTTCTTTTTCCTTTACTATCATATTTCACTCATTTGAATTTTAAATATATATACATATATATACACACACATATTTTTCACTGCTTTCCTTTTTTTTTTTTTTTTTTTTTGACAACTAAATGCAGTGGAGATGAATCTCTGGTTTTGCTCCCTGTATCTCTAATTTGAAAATATAAGATGTTCAGGAAGTTCTGTTGAGCTTGCAACAATCTTTTGAAAATTAGCTCATTTGTATGAGTTGAATTGAGCACCAAAATGTCAGGTGTGTTCCTTTTCCTGGCATCATTGCTAATCTATAGTTTTGGTAACTGAAGAGAAGTGATGTATAATGAAAATGTCTACTGTGCTGTGTGTCATTAGCTATTCCTTATTACAGTCAGCCATCTATTCATCCTTTCTGGATGTACTCGTGAATAAGATGCATAACAAACTAATGTTCTGGTTTTTCCTCATTAAGAATCTGATATCTTGTTCAGCAACACTGAAGAGGAAACGATTTGCGTTCAGTTCTCAGTGTGCGTTTTATAACCCATAGAAAATTAAAAATAAACAACAATACGTACAGCAATTTTATATACTTTCTTCATATAATAGAAGCATTTCCAAAAAGTATGTCAGACAGAGTTGCTAAATGCATGCTAGAAAATACCCTAGCAGCAATGTGAAGGCTTATTTTGTAAGTGATTCATAGTATTTCTGATGACCACCGTGTATTGGGTAGATATATTCTGCACTTAATTCTTTGGTGTGACACAATTATTCAGGTTCTCCTCAAATCTCTCTCCTTTAAATGTTGATTTTTAGTAGGCTTTCCAGTTCAACAGACTTATAATGTATAGACATAAACGTATTTTTTAGTACATTCAATGGAAGGCAGGAATCATCAGTGACTAAGGAAGAGGCAGAAGATTTAGCTTACTTCCTATCTGATCAGGAAACCCATTCACAGTAGTTTAACTGCAGTTCATTTCTGTTACTTTTCTTACTCTGTGTGGAATATAAACTCTCTTGAATGAAGGAATTCTTTAGTTATGGGCGAATTTGGTTGGTTGGTTTTTTTACAGCACCTGACTCCAAGGAACTGGCACAGGTACTGTGGGATACAACTAATAAATATTAAGTTCCTATTAATATAAGCTTTAGATGACTGAGGTTTGCATGGTAACCAATTGAAATTACATTACTTTTCAAAAAAATGTCCAGGTCATAACAGGACCTGCTGTCCTCACTTTTTAGTTGCAGATATACTGTTATGTGGAGAATTAAAATTCATTTGCCTACCTAAGAATGATTTCCTATTTGAAAGAAGTAGGGAAAAATGTTAAAAGGAAATGGAAATGATGTACTCTGTTTCTTTAGGACTTTCTGATTGACAGCATCTGGTGTGTAGTGTAGAAATGTGGCTAGTGCTAATAGTGCTTCACATGCTCACTTTGAAGCACTTGCAGGGCCAGGTTCTCATTCACCCTAATTTACTGATTCAGATCAGTAAAATCTGAAGAGAGCTTCTAGTTCGTCCTTAATGTCTTTTGCTTCCAGTCTGAACGTGTTAGCAAACCAATGTGAGAGCAAAGCTCTCAAGGTAAATACAGTATTTATATTTTTGCTGATAGTCCATCATCTGGTTCTAGTTCATATATACCTTGTAATGCATAGCTGACAAACTATACATTATTGTGAATAATCGCAGTGTAGATACATCAGTCTAGAATTACTTGTAACAGTCTCCTTTGACTTGGGAGAGTGTTTCTCTGTTAAAAAAGTATGAAAAGATCTGTTATCTCTTTTTACACATAAAACCCTAAGTGATAAGTGTGTTTTAAAAATAACTCTGTCAATCAGTGTTATTTGTCCAGATGGAATTATGTTTTCCTTTCCACGCTATCTGTGCCTGTATCACTATTGGAGAAGTCAAACCCAGCAATACTGTGTGTAGATGACTAACACAAGGACATGGTTTTTTAATAACTGGTTGAGAAGGATCAAAGAATGCACAGTAAGTTACATGGAATTGGTATTGATCAACAAGGTTTTCTTGAGGCACAACAGGACTTTCAGCTGTACCGCATATACCAGGCATTTGATTCACTTTCTGTGTGTATGTTGGGAGTAGGGGGAGGAAGGAATGAAGAAGAAAAAGCAAATAGATAAATCAAGTTGTGGTAAGTCAAACCTACAGTACAGTTTTTCATATACTTTGGGCAATGCTTTGAAGCACAAATGCTAGGCAAGGATGTCTTAGCAATTTTGAAACATATCACGTAAGACATTTAAGATAGGACTGTGGTTTAATTGGGCTGCAAATGTGTCTTAACTTTACCACTGAATATTCTTCTCTATTTTATATATATTATATATATTAAAAGTACTGCTATATGTATTATATTACTATACATACATAGAATGGTTAGGGTTGGAAAGAACTTTAAGATCATCTAGAGGGAAAGCTGCCCTCAATATCGTTTTCTAAGCTTTTCATATGATCCTTGGCCCAGCTTTTCAGTGTATGGGGAGAAATGTGGGAGCATAGGCAAAAGGAACTGATCCCCTCTGATGTCAGAGGGCAGGAGCCAAAACTCAGTGGTTCTTTCTAATAATTTGCTTGTAGATTTGATTTATTCAGAGATTAATTTATTTGATTAAGTGAGACTGACAATCCATTCACTTAATACCCCTTGACTGACTATAGCTAGATTACTATAATTTCCTTCTTTAATTTTGGCCAGACTCTGCTCTAATCCCAGGATATGATGGAGAGTCATATTCTACTCACATTTTCCTTCACCTAATTTAGCTGTGTTTTAATGTAGTTTGTTCACCTAAACTTGGCTTTCTTCCTTGTATCATGTTTACTATGTTTTAGTCACATCTAGCACCTGTTCTTGCTTTGTGTATTTCTTTAATCATTAACCTTAACAAGGTCTTAATTATAGTTTCTACAATTAGCATGGCTTTTCCCTCTCTGAAAGTATCTAGGTGTATCTCTCTGTGACAATTCCAAATCATATAATAATTAAAAGGAACACAGGTATTTATATACAATATTGTTGCAATGTAAATCATGTAGAATGTTAGTAGCATAGAGAAAATACCTTACAAAAAAACATAATTTGGCCTGAGGGCCTCTTTACAAGGGCATGTAGTGATAGGACACAGGGGTATGGTTTTAAAATGAAAAAGAGTAGATTTAGATTAGACATGAGGAAGAAATTCTTTAAGATGAGGGCGAAACACTGGAACAGGTTGCCCAGAGAAGCTGTGGATGACCCACCCTTGGGAAGAGTTCAAGGCCAAGTTGGACGGGGCTTGGGGCAACCTGGTCTAGTGGAAGGTGTCCCTGCCCATGGCAGAGGGGTTGGAACTTATTGATCTTTAAGGTCCATTCCAACTCTAATCATTCTAAGATTCTATGATATATTTCTTTCTAACAAACTGTTTTGAATTTCATAATGGGATAGCTTGAACTACTGTAAACAGTGTATTTTACAATTAGCAGGATGAGTAAGCAGGAAAGGAGCACACCATCCTTATTTTTAACACATTTACTTGTAATCGAAATAAAAACTCAGGCTTCTCAGCATGTTGAAGACTTAATTTTAATAACTGATGTTTGCTTGATGGTTGTAACTGAAGCTTCCTGAGAGATTGGCAGTTTATAATATGCTAGCATTCTGGCTGTTACCATTCAAATAAGAAGGAAGACTAAGAAATTAACACCGAGAAAACTACTTAGCCACATGGTAGCACATACGGTATAAACTTGACTGTAAAAGAGTGGAACAGTGCTTAGAACATAAACATTTTCCCCAGAATGAAACACATTTTCAGGTATAGCTGGTTTTTATATTGTGCTTATGAGGCCTTCACAGTAAAATCTTTTTGGCTTACTAATACCCACTTACTAATATTTGTACCTATTTGTAATGTACATCTATAGTACATTACTTGTAGCAAATCTGAGCAGAATTGATTGATTGGTAGCTATTAGCCTTATTTTGTCAAAGCCAAAATTGACATGATTCTATTCAGATCTTCACAGAAATTACAGTACCAAATGATATCATCAAATGTAATGTTCTGTAGAAGAATTACATTATGTTTATTATAGTTATTTAGAGGTATGAAGGAATGATATGAAGATCTTATTCAGGAAGGCATTTAGCAGACTGCAGCCTTTTGTGCCCAGCTTTGTGCTCGAGTTTTTTTGCTCTCAACATGTACATTTTGCTTTTCCTCCATCCGTCTCCAAGTGCTTTCAAAGAAAAGCAGAGTTTCAGTTACCTTATCTATTAGATAGGAAAAAAAAGGCACAAAGCAATAAAAATGATAAAAATGATTCATTTAGTCTTGCACTGCAGGTCAGCTGCAAAATCAGGAGCAGAACTAGGGACACATGGCTGCCAATCAGTATTTTCATCAAACACCCTTCTATGCCATGTGTAGTGTTTTGTTATTCTTTGCAGGTCTCATTAGCAACATTCAAAATAGAAGTGAGGGTTTTTTTGTTTTCATAGATACAGTTATAGACATGTGAATCTTGGTACACCATATAATATGCCTGAGAAAAGGCTGTGCTATATAAACCCAAGTGAGCACTGAGGACTCACAGCATCAATCTGGAGGTATTAATTTAGATTATCTCTGAGAGATGGTTGTATTTGAAGCTTTTGGCAAAGGAATGCTGTGTGCCAGCCACCAAAAAAAACAGGTCTCATCTGTCCTAGGTGATGGCAGAGCATTGCTTTTCAAGGCACTTGATGTCTTTCACTCTTCCTGCTTCTGCAGACAGTGGGTATTGCTGGCCTGAGTATTCCTGGGAATTTGTTCCCAGTGGGACACTGAAGGGTCTGTAAATCTGTACCATAGATCATTGTAATTAGAGCAGGATCACCATAAATAATGTTAAATTCAACTCAAAGTATCCAAAATACGTACATGCCATAACAAAATATCCATGCTTTGAATAAGGGAGGTAGGCCCACATTAATGGCTGATGGTGACCCCTCCAAGGGAGAGCACAGGCAGAGCTAACCAAGGTCAAGCACTGGGCAGGGCAGACCAGAGAGGGGCAGCTGCCTCTGACCCCACCAAGTGCGGGCACTTCCCTCCCAGCAACCCAGAAATGAGATTTCCCTTGCGGAGGTAGGCACCTTGAACCATTCTTCATTTTGTTCTCAAATGCATCCAGTGGAGGTACCTTCTGCCTCTGCTTTGTTAAATTATGCTCTCTCAATGGGAAGAGGAAGGATAGGTACATAGATAAACATAGCCCAGTAATAGTCAGGGAGTGACTGACATCTGCATTTCTGTTCCCTCCCTCAGGGCTGCATCTCTCCTTTTTCTTTTCCTTCTTTTTTCAACTCAAGTTGCTATATGTTCTAGCCTCCAGGTGGTGGTGAATTAAATAGAGGAAAAAAAAACCAAAACCAACCACATTATTCATTATGAATTGTCCACACATCTAATAGTGTATGTGGATGCAGTGAGAGTAATTTGCATTAACACTTATAAGCCAACTTTGTTGTTGGTTTCTCATAACAACATAAATAATGAACAATAATGAACAAAATCTGTTTTGGTTTAGACATTTCATTGAAGCTATAACCATGAAATGAAAATATAGTTTTATACAGTCTCATTAGTTTGCTTTTTTTCGTAAAATAAAATATAAGCAGTAGACTTTTCTGTTCCAAACTGATCGTTATTTTTCAGTATTCATTTTCTGCAGTTCTCTCAAAGTGTTCGTGATAATATAGTTAAGCTGGGTATTTTCATTCTAGTGGCGTGTTATATGTTAAGTTAACCTTAAATATCACTGGGTATGTTTTCAGAGTTCCAGCTCAGCACAATTTTTCTTGACTTAACACTTCCTAATTTAAAGTCTTCCTTCTAGCAATGAATTCTAACCTTTGGCTTCTGATGCAATTTTCTACAAAACCAATAACTGCTATTTGCAAATAAGTATTTATTTTTATCTTCACAGTTAATGATTTCTTTTTCCAGTGGAAGAGCTCTAGTGTATGCTAATTTGAATTATTAATAAACATATTAATAATTATTGATTAATATTCGAAATTTTGATTAATGATCAAAATATTGATTAATAATTGAATTAATAATAAACATTTCTGCTGTATCATAAAATGTGGAGACAACTCTTTCTGTCTCTGAACTTCCAACCTAATCTTCTTCATATGGATTCTGAACACAAGAAAAGGGAGATAATAGAAGACTCCTTTTAATCTGTAAATATTGGCCCATGCCCTGCAATGAAATGTATATGCCCCATGTGATTCTGACTGTTAAAGGAGATTAACTACCTGTTCAGCTGGGACTAATTACAAGCTGCAGCAGCTACAGAGAGAAAGATCAGGAGGCCAGATGGCTCAGAGCAATGCAGGGGATTTTTTTCCCACAACAGATTTCAAAGGACTTCCCCAGTGATCTGGGAAAAAATACTATGGGATGTGAGAAAGAAAATCTTTGTGAGGGAGACTGTATGAAGTAGACAGCATTTCTACTGGGTTTGTTCTGTTTTTCCCAGGTAGGAATGATTACATTCAGGCACTCCTACCAACCAGCTTTGGAAGGGGATGGGGTGGAAGAGTGCCTCAAAGTTGCAGAGGCTTCTGATCTCTCTCCTCACCAAATGTTTCACTGTTAGGGAGGAGAAAACTAATGGGAGATCTCCATCTGGGGCATTGGTAATTGGTGTTGTGCTAAGGATCTGCATATTGTTTTTTATTCTGAATGTGAAAAAGTATTGATTAGCAAAGGTTGAGCTCAGGTGAACCTCTCTGTTTATTAGCATGTGGAAACTTTTATTGGTGTCCACAGCAAAGCTGATATGCTCACTAATATTAGACTGACAGTTCATTGCATGATTGCTGGTTTCATCTTTGTATTTTGCTGGTTCTTTCTTTTACATGTTCCTTCTCTGCCTCATTTTGTCTTACGCAGGTTTATTGTTAGTAATCTTGCTGGTGTGCTGGTTACTCTTGAGTAAGTACAAGAACTAAGTCAGCGTAGCTTCACAGAGAGTTCACCAAATCAGTGTTGTTGCAAATGGCTGACTATGTTAAAGGTAACTTTTGCTAAGAAGACTTTTGTCTCTGAAAGACTGGATTACGTATGCTGTCAAAATAGATCTGTGGTCTGACCACATCTGCATTTCATATTTCTAAGTGCTACTTGCAAATGAAAGCAAATGTTTCTGTCTGAAAAAATCTGACCCTAACTAATTGGAAAAAAGTTGCTGTACTGAGCTATAGTAAACTACCTCCCAGCTCCCTAGAGTATAGGATCTTTTTTATGATACTACAGAGTGTGAATTGATAAGACTAACTGAAAACAATTTTATGAATTTGGTGACAGTTTCTACTCATCAAGCAAGCTGTCTGTTGTCTGTAGTATCTGTTCTTCATAGCAGTGCCCTGTAATTTTAAAAATGTAAGTAGCTGTGGTTTGTTTGTTTGTTTCTTTTCTTCTTTTCTTAATGCGCATCTGACCTTACAAGGAATGTAACAAAGGGATTTCAGAATTGCAGGTGTAATCATAGAATTGTTTACTTAAAAGGCTGAAAATAAATCTGGAATGCTTCGAAATAGGTTTGTTTTTTTGTTGGTTTGGTTTTTTTTGTTCTTCTGGGAGTAGTAGGTGGGGCTTTGTGTTTTGTTTCAGATCCCTTGTACTGCACAGACCTTCATGCAGCATTTAAGCAACATTTTAGGCTTGAGGGGCTTATGCTTTTAGTTTTGCATAGTCAGTAAGGTTAGCTCTAGTGGCAGAAGTGGAAAGATACATATGTTTATCTGTACAGTCGTTTAGCCAATGATCAATAAATGTCTGACGATAAATCAATATGGATGTAATCTCCAATCTGTGGGCTTCGAAGAACAATCTCCTGAGCGTTCTTACTACAAAATCTATATTCTCTCCTGTCTTCATTCTGGCTGATTTATGCTCTGATGCTGTTTGCTTTCAAGGACCTACATTTCTCTAAGTGCTGCCTGGTAGGTAAGCAACAATCCATCAGCGCGCTACCTAATATCAAGGAGGCTTATATTTAATTACACATAACAGGCCCAGTGGGACTGAGAACAAAGTAACCAATCACTAAGATTTGAAATACTAAAATATAAAAAGAGAGGAAAGCCATAAAACGCAAAGACCTTTATGAAAGTAATAGGTATTCTCACATAATGCTTGAAACATATGGAATATGAAAATGAATTATATGATTTTCAATGTGATTTAAATGTTTTTTCGCATAAAAAATACTCTTGGTTACTCTTGGTAAAGAGAGGATGCACTCAAGTAAGAAAACAAATATGCTTGTGATTAGTCTACCTAAATTTGGTGTTGACTTAATTATGTGTATGTAGAGATTACATATGGGTTAGGTCAGTTTCTAAGTAAAATGTGCATTTTTATTTTACTGTTAAGCAAAAATAATGTAGCTAATCTTCCTTAATATATAAGATATTTTAACATCCCTTCTTCTGTATGCTAAAAGCAGTGTAGTTTCCCCCATAAAAGGGGTAGCACAATATATTTCCTAAATATAATTTCTTAAATTTCCTCGTGTTTGCGTAAGTTTGAGCTAGATCTTTCGTATAGGCTTGCTAAATCTGGCCCTACTGGTACAGCCAATGTCTTTATTTAAACTAGCACATGAGGAAACCAGTATGAGCTGACTGTTAGGGCAAATGATATGCAATAAATGTAAGTAACTTGTATGTTGCTGTAAACATAGTTCTGGTATAATAAATTCACATTCTGAATAGGCTGCTGTTGTTAGGAAACTAATTTAACAAACACAAAACTAAACAATATAGCTTCTATTTGAAATTTCATTTTATCTGAGTGTCATATTAATCATTAATTATTCTAAGCTGATTAAAATATTTTTAAGAGGCCTATTCTATGAAATAAATTCCTGACTAATTCTAGTCCCTTGAATAGCAAAGTTAAATCAGAATAGGTATGAATACAAAGTGATTGAAGTAAGCATATGCAACTGTCATAGCTGAAGCTTTTGAAATGAAGTAGGGAAATCTTCATTAGTTAGATGGAGATAAAAAAGCCAACAGATGGAAGAGGTAGGGATGAAAATGAAAGAAAAGGCAGACAGACTGCAGCCGATATGAAGAAAACAGAAAATGGCCAATGAATGTATATAAGGCACATGATGCAGTAACTATTATAGCAGCTAAAACATGCATATTGGTACCTGTATAAAAGAAGATAGTTGCTAATCACTGTCAGCTGTTGGTCTTTTATTGAAAAAATCTGAAATACTGGCCTTTTGCTTCTTGAAAGACAACCTCAAGTTGAAGCTTTTGGATGATACGTTATCTGTAAAAATTAATCTGCATGCGTGTGTAAAGGAATCACACGCTAAAGTAGCTGTGAAACATTTGGGAAGGCACTAATCTCCAGGGAAAGACAGTTCTGTGAATTTAATTTTCTGGTCACTGGATTTGTACCTCTTAAGGATTTTGTTTTGTTTTAT
The DNA here is from genome assembly GCF_000696875.1 of Nestor notabilis. Lineage (NCBI taxonomy): Eukaryota > Metazoa > Chordata > Aves > Psittaciformes > Psittacidae > Nestor > Nestor notabilis. The sequence goes on along the minus strand of NW_009942116.1, from coordinate 44,440 downwards.
CCTATTATTTACAAAGTTAGCCCAAGGTTTGGAGTTCTCTGAGGAGTTTCAGGGTGTGTTTCATGCATGTGAGTGAAAAAAAGCGTACATACACACGCTGCTTCTCCTTTGTCCTCTGTAGTAACCAAGAAATCCATCACACTTTTACTGACTTGCTGTTCATTTTTCATATGTCCTAGAAATACTGTAGATTTCCCTACTTTTATAGAGATTGCAGATTTGTGTTTTCTACTTCAACTCAATATTTTTAAAAATAAACAAGCAAAATACCTCACAATGAACAATATTTTGAAGAGGGAATATCTCTAAAGGTACAATAATATGCGATTTAATCATTTTGGTTGCTTTGAATTTGCAAGATTGAATTATTTCAACTTCTATATTAGCAGGCATACAAACAAACAAAAATAGTTAACTAGATATACTATTACAGAAAGCAATACAAACTCCATTTGGTGTACAGGCAATTAGATCTTGGATAAATTCTAAATGTTGTATTTTAATAATGTGTGCATATACACAAGTCCCTTTAATTCTGGCTAAAAAAATAGTCATGAGTCATGCTGCCCCAAACATACATTACCAGAATGTACTGTTCTGGCTGGAGTGCCAAATAAATGTCCATTTTCTTAGCCCCAGGGAGTCTCAAGGGTTTAGATGCCTGAGCCATGCATACTGAGAAGAAGTTGGGAAGGAAAGAGACTAGTTGACTAGCAGAAGAAAGCATGATTTATGAATAATTATTTAAAATTGTCAATGTGTGCAATCAGTGTGTAGATAATATTCATAGAATCTGACAAGGCATGGCTTGTCAATATGAAAAATAATGTGACAAATAGAAAGTAAGCAGAAGAGATGCAAAGTGTCACCTTACAATTACGAATACGAATGTGATGAATGGAATTGGTAGAACTCTCATCCAATTCTCATTATGTAGATAATTACAAAATAAGATGTTCATACAATAGCTTTACTTAAACTCATATGCACTCTGAGAATATTCTACTTTGCAGCTAGTGTTGTAACAAGTAAGGATTCTTGCTCTTGGTTGTGATAATTAAGATAAAATTCCTTCTGAAATCCTGTTAGTTCTATGTTATATTTTTTCCTTTTGAGAATGAGATACAGTCAGAGAGTAAATGATGGCACCATGTTACTTAATTAAATATTAAATGTTCAGTTAATCACGTTATATAAACCTAATCAAATGTTTTGTTACATATACTTTTAGAACACTTATTGAATCTTTTTTTTTTTTTTTAATGTATTAAACTGATTTCATAGTGAGACATAAAAATCTAGTCTACTTAGAGGACTTACTTTTGAATGACTTGCATGAAACCTCTTTAGCTTATGGAATGTAGTAAAACATTATTTAATGCCAGATAAATGACAGCATATTATCTATACATTTATGACTTTTGCACTACAGTCCTAAAGGTAGGAGAAGTTGACCTAACAGCAAATGAAGTTCTCATCATAATACTGTATTTTATTTTATTTATTTATATTACTTGGGAAATCTTCAAATTTTGCATGTATATGGCCCACTCCAGAATTCTAATGATAACAAACTTTGTTCAAGTTTCAAGGAAAATTACATTCAGACTATATGTGAGAATATCTCCAATTTCTAATTTGCTATTGTAAATGTGAAGAGTTATTAGCTCAATCAGGCTGTTATGAACAAGTAAATGAAGAGACTTCAGAAACTCGACCGTAGAAAAAGAGTAGGTGTGAACATGTATGGTGTTAGCTGCTTCAGAGGTAACTGCTCCTATCTGTGCTTTTGTCCCCTAAAACCTAGAAAGTATCTTACCTTTTGAGAGCAAGAAAGAAAATACTCTTGGGCATTTATATGGGAAACAAATGTGATGTCAGCCTATGTTTAGCAGCTGAGAACAACTTAATCTGTCACAATCTGAGGCCTGTCATCACTGAGATACCAAAGCCTGGTCAAGTAGAAACAGAATTAACCTGAGGCAGGTCCAGTGAATGAAGGAAATATTAAATCTTAATTCAGACTTGGTGGTACTAACCAGTACTCTTCATCTACAGTTTCCTTACTGCTTTCCAAGATTTTCTAAATTTCCTCAAGCACTGGCCCCTTTTATCTAGCAACTATGTTCACTTGTTACCAGAGACCAGAAATGATAACAACTGCCTCTCAATTAAATCCTTAGGAAGCTCTTATGAAGAAAGAAACAAACTTGGAGGACTCTAGTCATTTTAGTCCCATGAAAGATTTCTTCCACTGCAGGAAACTATCTGGGCCATCATGCTTGCACTCCTAATCTCTGGAGTAGCCCCTTTCAGCTGAGGAGCAAAGGAGTGTGAGGAGGCAGAAATCAAAGGAAATAGAGCCAGAATGTGCTGGCGTGCAGGAAGGTTAATCAGGGTTGCTGGGCAGGCTCATCACCAAGTCTCCGTGGAGCTGAGGAAATAGCCCTTCCTGAACAAATGTGATTTCTAAGATGCACACGGACAGGCAGGAAAGAGGTGCTGTTCTTGGGCATTTCGGGCAAGCCTGTGGTTTATGATCTTTATCTGCAAGGTAGCTATGGATCTAAAAGCAGCAGGCATGCCTTCTCTTCTCAGCTCTTTTGCTAGGCAGTTGACTGGAGGGTAGTAGAGGAGAAGGGGAAGAAGGAGGAGATAGGATTCCCTGAGATATCTCAATTTCCAGCATTTGTGACTGGAGCAGTGTGTATGGTGTGTTTGTGTTCTCCTTCCCTTAACCGACGTGTAGTGTAATGGTGTTTCTGTCCTCTTAGTGGAAACCCTGCTCCTCCCATCTGAAAATACTCTGCTGTTGCAAGACCTGAGGTAACAGCTAGAAGGATTGCTAAAGCTGAGCTGCTCTTCAGTCAAAAAGAGGTACCGTGAAGTTAAGGCTGATGCATAGACACAATATACAGAAAGTACACTGATTAATCTTGTGCCTATTCTGTCAAAGGCTTCAACCACTGAGGCTGTCAAATTGGCTCTTTTTTATTGACATTTTTTAGTCTAAGGTTTAGACTAAAAGCAATTTTATTTTAGTTGTCTTAACATAAATAAGTTTGAACATAATGGGAAGCATGCAGTGCGTGCAGCTAACCAAACCTCAATATTACAGTCTGCTTAAATCCAATGAACTTCAAAGAGCATAAGAAAACATTTCCACTTTTATTGTTTTTGTTTTGAGGAAATGGGTGGAGGTTAAATATTCTATTTCTTTAGTACTTTGAGGGAAAAAATGCTTTCACTTTTTAATTCAATAAGGCAGTAGAGTGGTAAGTGAAGAAATGATTATTCTCTCCCTTCTGTTGTATTAGGAGGCCTAGACAGAGTGATGCTGTGAGTATACTCTTTATTGTGCTGCCTCTGGGTACAGAGGATGACATAGAGAAAGTAAATTTTTCTTTCAAATCTTGGGATCTGGAAAACATTTGCAAGCTAGAAGAGCTTTTGTGACCATGCTGGGAGACCCTAGGGCTTCCAAACCCTAGGATTATTGTTTCCATTTGATTTTGGTAGAGGTGACCTAGTTAGGCAAGGGAGCCCTGAGAACTTTATGTACAAGGAGGAGCTTTCCTGCTGGCTTTTCAGCATGAGATGAGCATAGGTAGTTCCTTGTAGCTCTGTGCCTTGTTTTCTGCTGACTTTCATCAAGCCGGAGGACATGGTTTCTGGATTTCCTTCTCCTAAATTGGAGCAACTATCAAATCAGGACTCCTTGCTGTATGAAGATTTGCTCTTTATTCTGTCAGCTGATGGAGATCTCCCAAGTTTGAAGTGGGAAGTGCTGGCTAATCTGTGGGTTTAGGGCTTGGTATAATTATTAAGGTGTTTTTAGCATTCTTCATCATACTGGGTAGGTTCTAAGACGGACCAAGGAAAAACAGCAGAAGTATGAGGGGAAAAAAACCAACCTCTGTGTGTGGAGAGTCATTAAAATATTCTATTTAGAAAACAAATAAATAGAAAAAATGCTGGAAAGGAAGAGGGACAATGTAGCTGTCATGAAGGGAAAAATATACATGCTTTCCCAGAGTTTCATTACACAGCCTTCCATAAATAAGCAATTAAACACCATGCAGGATGGGGAAAAATCCTTATTTTTTAATTTTTTTGTCAGAAGACAGTACTAAGTGTAGTTTATGCATTCATTTTATTGAATTATATTCACTTAAATTTAAATCTTGATGACCTGCCAAGGCTTTTGTGGAAAATCTTTCAGTTAACAAACGGGCAGGTTGCTCACCCAAAGCCATTATTTTTCTTGAAAAGTGAGTTTTAAATAGATTCTTTATAGAGTCTTGGTATTTTATTTTTTTTTTTAATTTTATAATAGCAGTTTATTAACCCATTTGAACAAAGATAAATGAAAGAAAACGGAGGAAAACCAAGCAGTACTAGCTGTTTCTCCTAATGATTTCTCTCTAGAGCAGTGTGCTTTTTGTAGAAGAGAGCACATTTCCTGCTCAGGAAAAAAAGAGTATTTTCTGCTTTTGCATCAGTACAGTGTTCCCTTGCAGCTGTTCCTGCCTCCCTGTGGGGAATGCAATAAGCTGCAATTAAATGCAGGTGCTTGGAAGCAGGAGTGCCCTTGCTCTGTTTAACAATCTGAGGCAACAAACAAAAGAACCAGAGAGACAGGAATCTACCTTCTGTTTAATGGGGCATGAACACTTTTTCTTGGCACCAAGATAAGTGTCTACCTTTTGTTAGAAGTATGTTTCTCTTTTTCCCTTGGTGAAAAGGCAGAGGCCTACCTCTTGTTTATTAGTTCACTTCGAGGAGAGAAAGAAACAAACAAGACCATATGCTGTGAGGGGAAAACAGCAGTCACTAGGTACAGAAAAAGCTCTTGCCTTTATAGCGTAATACCACTTATTTCTGCTTCCTGTAAGGTGGGGAGGGAGAAAGAAATATCCCCCCTTTTTTGTTTTCTCTTTTTTGTTTTCTTTTTTCCTGGGATATAGACACAGTTGAGGGTTGGCATAAGGCAGGTATCTTAAGCTGGAATGAAGGCTGCTTAATTTTGGTGTGCAAATCTTTGTATTGGGGAGATAGCTGGGTACAAATAACTGGCACAAAATATAGCTGGGGGTGGGAGTGACTCACTCAGATGCTCCTGATGTGAGCAGAGGCTGCTGGAAGAGCTGGGAGTCCCATTACAAGCAGAGAGGTAAGCCCCGCTGTTTGGAGTGAGGTGGGTGAAAGCAGTCACACTGACAACTGGGTAGAGATGAATTGTTCTTCTGAACTCTTTATTTCTCAGACAGATGCTCTAGTGAAGTCTCAGTAAAGCACAGAAATTATCCTGCCATGACCAAATCGTTGTTTGTGTTTGTACAGTGTAGTTCCCAACCCACCATTTATCCCCTGCTGTTGGACTTCATTCTTAGTATGACTTAATATCTTAACCAAAATGCTGTAGGTTTGCCTATGACCACAAGACACCCATCCTGCAGTGCCACCCCCTTGGCTTCCCTCACCAGTGCACGTGCAGCACTCCTGGCCTTGCCACGCATCTCTGAACCACTGCAAGGTGAGTGGCTCTGAAGCTGCTAAGGGATGGTGCCAAGCCAAAAAGATACCTTCTGCTTTGGAGTCCATGCTTTTCCAAATGAGCATGTCCCTGCCAAGGGATGCTCCTTTTCTCTTCAGTGGCCTGTTGTCATGAAATTCATCAGAATATTTTTCTTCCTGATGCTACTAAACTTTTGTCAAGCTTAGTTACAATACCTCAGCATTTATAGGGGAGCTGGTGTGAGCATATTTACATGTTTGTGTAATGATTATGTATTCCGTGATCGATTAAGAAAATATGCATGAGGAGAAACCAGAATGTTTGTATTGAGCAGACTTCTGCAGGGGGGCTCTTCTCTCATCAAGCGTTACTAACGTAACACTTTTACTAAAGAAACTTTTTAGTGAAGTGGTGTATATAGTCATGTGAAGGTTGTAAAGCACTGTGAAAGCCAATATCATCTATGCGTGTGTCTAAAAGTTTATCTGTACTGAGCAATTGTGGTGCAGGTTTATAGGATAGAAATGCTACATAGGGTACGAGTTACATATTTTTCAAAGACAGCAGTTCTTTCTTGTGACTTGGCAGATTTACTGTAGGTCTTCAAGCAAGCTGTGAAGCAAAACTTAATTTCCTGAAAAACAAAACTGAGAATGGAGCTTTTAAGATTTCAGGCTTAATATTTTTTGCTTTGAAGGTTCAGGTTTGGGGGATGCTTTCATCCCTTGGAAAATATGTGGCGATAATCTTTTATTGCAGATGAGATTCTTATTAATGCCTTTATGCTATGGATCAAATACATACATCTTAGAGGTTCAGCTGTTGGGGGGTTGTGAGCTTGGTGTCATTTGAGATTCAGTTGCCTAAATAGGTAGAAGGCTTAGAGTATCCAATAAATCACTGCAGAGTTGACAGGTGACATAAGACATGCAGTTTGAAAAACAGATGAGAGCAGTTAGGATACTATTTGACAGTGAAAACTGTTATAAGCATATATGTTTGCTCCGAATCCTACACATGGTGCCTGTGCCCTAACTGACTTTTTAAGATTCCTCCTTGTATATGGAGCAAAGATCATGATGTCTGTTCCACCAAGTAGTTTTGCTGTTTGCTTACAAGTTAGGTGGCAAGCCAGCATGCCAATGAATTACAGCTTTCCAGCAGTACAATAAACTTGGGGGGGTTGGTGGTGTTTGATTTTGTTAAATCACATGTCTCCTTAAAATTCATTAAATTATAATGTTTGAAAATAGTTGGGAGAACTTCCCCTGGACAGTGCAAGAAGTTTCTATATTGGAATTACCAATTGTAGCTGGGAAAGGTTTCAGGTTGGTGTTTTAAGTTTTATAGCATCATCATTATGGATCTTGGTCTTTTATGTTTGAAAAATAAGGATATTGTGGATTTTACCAAGCCATGTTGTGAAAATATCCCTACAGGTGTGGTTCAGTCAACTCTTTATGAAGTGCAGTTGAGATTCTAAATACCTTCTCATCCCCAGATGAATTGGGTCAAAATTTAGTTCATATAATCTGTATTTGAATCACAAGGCAGAAGTGTTTCTTCCCTCTGGAAAGTTTATGGTGTAGTGAAGGTTTCTTTATGCATGATGTCTCCCAACTTCACACAACTGTATTTTATAGGTAACTTGGAACAACTGTGGAAAATTGTTTATACTACTAGGGGAATGTAAATTTACAGGAGTATTTGCAAGAATACTCACATTCTACATAAATTAGTACGCTTCCTTTTGTTTTGCAGAGTAATTAATCATTTGGTGTTTCCTCTTTCTGGATTTAGCAACAGTTCAAATATAATGAGAAATAAATTATGCTTCTAGGCAGCAGATCTCTGGGCTTGACCCGAAGGAAAGCTTAACAGACTCTCTTCTTAGGGTCAGTGAATCCTTCTGCATAGTTTTCCTGATTAGGAGGAAAATTAAGTTTTATCTTTAAAAAGAATGTCTGTAGGAGATGGAAGGGCAGATGTGGGCATTGGAAGGAAGGGGGGTAAGGAAGTAACTAAGAAAGCTGCTACTGCACCAGGTAAGTTGGATTCTCCACAGACTATTCAGAGCTGGCTAGTGTTTTAAGTATTTTGTTTTGGAGAGCCATGAGAGGGATTTCTTCTCTTCTGATACACGTCTGGCTGGCATCTGCTCTCTTGCACTCTGACACAGTAGCAGGGAGAACAGATTTCAGGCAGTTTTGAATCCCATGCCTTTAGGGGTAAGTCTCACAGTGGCCTCTACATATTTCCTCTGAGAAATACATTTGCATACCTGTGAAAGTTGGCAGCCCTAGTGGCTAAGTATCTTTTTGTTCTTTCACAGGAGGCTTTATCCTACGGGTGTGTGTGTGGAGGTGTTTTTAACAAGCTTATTAAATAGCAGTATTTTCCTCTAATGGAAATTATCTAATTGGCTGACTATTTAATGGCCTACTTTGATACATAATCTAATTCATACCAATAGGTGTACATACAGTGGAAACAAGGGCCACCCAGAATGAGAAACCTGTAAGGGGGATAGGCAAACCTGAATTATTAGGAGCCTTTTCCCCTTCTTTCTTCTGTTGCCTGTGGCTTCAAGTAAAACATTAACTGTGAGGGTAAATATAGAAGACAGCATTAGTTTGTCAGTTTGGATGTAAAAAAAATAAAAAACAACAAAAAAAATTTTTTTTTTCTTTTTCATTTGTATGTACCAGCATGCTGGTGTTTTACTATTGAATGTCATGAGATTTTTTTGTTGGCTCACCCTCCCAAACCCCTGGAAAATAAAGAAGAGAAAAACATAACTGCAGCTGGAAGAATGTGTGAGAATTCACTTCGTTTTTTCATAGTAGTTTTGAGGCTAAAACACATTCTCAATATTCAAAGAGAATATTTCAGAAAGTTAATACAATGACATGATGGAATAGAGTCCTTCAGGTAGGTCTATATTATGAAGAATTGATTGACTCCATGCCCCTAGCCTTCAGAGGTCAAAGTTATAAGCCAAGATAATATAACTCTTGAACAAGACTGGCAGAAAGTGGAAGAGACAAGAATGGCTGAATTAAATCTAGAGGTTATGTTCAGGGTTACAATGCATCCATTGCCTCATTATCACCTTTATCATTAACGTTTCTAGGAGGAGGTCAGAGGGCACCTGTGACCAGGAATCAAGGAGCTGTCTCCCTTTGAGCACTGTGGAAAAAAGTCTGTGATGTGTGTCTACCTTTTCACTTGCAGACTTCCTTCTCTTCATATGCTGTAGCTGATTTTAATAATGTGCACTGGAGAACTAGCCCCATTCTGCATGTCTTTTTTTCCCCACTTGTCATCAGGTAAAGTGGTTTGACTTGACTTCAGTTCAGGCATTTCCTTATTTTTTGTGGGAATAGGATGAAGAGGATTAAAGCCAGGTCATCAACACAAAAAAACCCCCACCTTTTCTGGGGGCTGCAGATAGCTAAGCAGCCCTGCAGCTGCAGCTGCAGAGTAAGCACCACTTGATGTTCCAGAAAGAGAAGGAAGGAGTAAAAACACTGTTGTGGCAGTGAAGTTACAGCCCCACTGATAATTTGGGAACAGCTCTTCTCAGTGCCATCTTCTTTCATGCCAAAAGTGGGAATTTCTTTCCTAATGATGCATGACATAATTGCAGAAAAGGTTTTGTGTTTTTCCTGCACACCATTTTAGTCCCTTCCACATCATAAAGCTGATCACAGTATCTGCTCACTTGGACATGACTGAGATCAAGATCATACCCTAACTTTTAACTGAAGATTAAAGGCTTAGTTCTACTCCTCACTTGCAGTAGTTCTAATATTGGAGTATTTACCGTGAATCTCTGATGAGTAAGAAGCAAGCAAACAAAACGCCTTCAGTTGGTGTTATTAAAATTTCGTGCCCTCCTTTTTTTTTTTTTTTTCCTTAAAAGCTCTGTGAGACTATTTCTTTTTCTTTTTGTTCATTTTTTTTTTTTTTAATTGAAAGCTGATCCCAAAGTATTAGGTAAAAAATATCATTCTCTTCTCCTCCCTCCCTTCCTTCCTTCCCCTTTGGTCAGACTTTTTAGAAAATTCTCTACATATCACACGTGATGTTTCAGATATCTAAAATGTGAAATAATAGTATGATTACTTTGAAAGTGCAGATATAATGGTATATGAACTACTTTTACAATCAGTATACTGATTTAACTGGTAAGTAATGCTGTATTTTCCAAAACTTTAAGAGTCATTGTCAAAAAAAGAAAAATCATACAGAAACATACAGCTCTGTATGTGTGTGTCCTTGTGAGGTTACGTTTAGAATAGTGGCGGTTTTGTTTTTAAAGGTTGGCCATTTAACTTCATTTTTCAGAGAAGTAAATAACAAGAAATGCTTAAAAGACAATGTAAAGATGATAGAAACTGAAATTCTCTGGATCTCTCTAGAATTGTTTTTCAGTTTTGAATTACAGTTTAAGACAGGCAGAATTCTTCACAACTGTATCTCCACTGAAGTGTCCTGATTTATGCCATAAAGGAACCTGACCTTAGCAATCTTACTTCTAATAGGGAATCAGTAGAAATACTTTCAGAATTTTACTGCCTTAGTTTCTTTCCTCCTGCCTGATTCTGGGCTGCCATCAGACTTCCTTTTCAATGCTACAATTAGGTAAGGAGGAGACATGTTTGGAAGGAGTGTGTTGTAATTACAGAGCATTAGATTAAGAGGTTGTGCAAGATCAGTGTTAGGACTTTCCCAGTTGTGTTTGTGCTTCTTACTCCTGTTACAGTAGTTTTTTTTTTTTACCAATTTCTCAAAAATGGTACCCAGTACCACAGGTGGCATCATGCCAGGCTGTCACAGCTAGTTTCTGACAGAGGATCCAAACAAATGTGCAGAGCCTGTAGAAAGTCAAGCTTGTGGCTGCACCATTGGCCAGTTTTCCTATTTTGATCCCCTGTTTTCTTATGGTGACTGAGACACAGCTTTGTTGCAGGCTGGTAGCTTTTGGCAAAAGAATTGAGTGCTTAGAACATGCTGAGAAATGCACATATGGGAGGATAGAAACTGATGGAAATCCAAATGATAATATTGTGTTAGTAGGTTCTTTCCCCATGGTGATGTAGTAGATGTTGAACAGCAGAACCTGCTGTCGTGGTACAGCAGAAAGAAAGGCTTCAAAACATTTATACAAAATCAGAAAATACTGCTTTTTTTCTTCCCTTCTTAAGTAGAAAGAATACATGTATTGCCAGGCCACAGTGAAGTTGTGTCCTTCCCATAAAGGTACTTTTTAATTTTCCTTCAGCAGCCCTGATGCAAATAGAAAACAAAACAACAACAAAAAAAGATTAATGTGTACTCTAATATGAGCTATTAAGAAACTTTACCTTAAATGCCAAATGTTAACTGTGGTGATTATTATAACGCAGTTTTGGTTTGCGATGGTGTCGTGTTCTAACTGTCTTCTGGTCTTAGTTTTTTTGAGTTTTGAGGTAACTAATTTTATAACCCTGCAGACCAGGGAACGTGCAATAAAAATGCAGAGGTCCCAGCTGCCTTGAGTGAAAGAAGATAGCAACATTTCCCCTGAAGTGGGAACAGGCTTCAAGATGGATGTCTGCTTACAGACATGGAACACTTACGACAAAGAAACACCTAATTAGGTAACTTGTATTTATAGTCTTGTAGTCCTGTGTGCAATCTTCATAAATGCAACACGAGCTTTATACAATAATAGCAGTAGGAAAGTAGCATAGCAAAGAATCATTTTGAGATATAGAAGGTCAACAGTTGAATCAGCAGTTTGCTCTAGTCCATTAGATATGTCAGCTGATGATGGATTACTGTGCAGGTGGAGGTTCTTCATTAGGAATTCTGTCTTCAAGATCTAAACACAAGGCACATAATAGCAGCCAAATTGGGTTAGCTTTGTCCAGGTTCACCACAATGGCATTGATTCTGTTCTCAGGTTGATGTAAGGAGTTCCTTCAGGCTTAGGAATATATTGCCTTATCATCTTTTGTTTTAATGAGTTTGTTACTGATTGAAAAGTGACAGCATAGTAGTCAACTATGCATCTTAGAAAGCAGAGAACTTACTTTCATTATCTTAGCGCTATGTGCAGGGTAAATGTCACTTTTAAGCTGTTTTGATTCTCAGAGGTTTTTGTACTGTGACATTGATGATACTTTATAAAATGGAAATACGTCAACTGCCACCTCATGAGACTTTACTTGCTTCTTCCATGGCTAATCTGAATTAATAGCTCAGTCAATCAGTCTGAAAAAGAAATCCAAGTCTGTCTTCCTTTGTCACTTCCAAATAATTAATATCTTGCTTTGTATTGATGAATAAATTATCTTGCACTTTGACTGAATATCATCACAGTTTTACTGCTCCCATCATTTCCATGAGTTATTCACTGTTTCATCCAAACTTTATTTTGATAATTTCTCCTGATCAACACACTTTACAAATCCATTCCATTTTTCTCCCACAAAACTGTTAACACTTAATATTGGTTCTGAGACTCATCTTTGGAGGACTGCTTGAACAGCTTTTTTCCAGTCCAGTGCAAATCACTGTTATTGTTCTTTAATTTACAATTCTTGTACTACAACCTGTCTCTTACAGCTGAACTCATGATTTTTGTTGTAGTGCCATATTGAACGTACAGTGATTCGTTTGAACTTAGTTTCAATTTGTCTTCTTTATAAAGCAGTTATTCCATTAGTCTGGAACAATCTCTTTTCAATAAAATTCAACACAAGTTTACCAAACTTCTATTAACTTAGATGCCTGTCTTTTACGCCCAAGTTTTGAGAGTCAACTGAGATAAGACTAGTGATCTTAAGTTTGTTTGCTTCATGTTGTTTACTTTGTCTCTTCCTTTTAAAGAGAGGTACAAGATCTACAATTTTACTGTTATCGTTCTGCCTTTAATGTTACTTTAAGTTCCTGTAAGCACATTTCCTGTTCGTTTTTTGTTCAACTTTCAATTACAGATTTTGCTCTTTTAGCAAATAGTTGAACTATCTGGTATTTCACCTGGCCATCTTACCTTTGATTATCAGGAACATCTTTACCTCTGTTTTCAATAAAAGGAAGTGTTTATTTGGTTTTGGGACCATACCTGACATTATCTTTAATCTCTGTGTCATTCATAGAATCACAGAATGGTTTTGGTTGGAAGGGACCTTTAAAGATCATCTAGTTTCAACCCTCTGCCATGGGCATGGACACCTTCTACTAGATCAGGTTGCCTAAAGCCCCATTCAGCCTGGCTCAATTCTTTCTTAGCAAATCAATTCATTCTTAGTGAATGCTATCCCTTATGTTTGGGTTGCTTTCAGTTTTACTCTATAGGCTTCCCAATAACTCCAGTACCCTCTTAGGGAAAGTTCTGACACTTCTTCAGCAGCTTCTTCCCGGCTTAGACAGAGGAAGGAAGTAGAAGCACTCTTTCAGCATTTCTCTTTTGTTAAATTATGCTATCTGAGAGAAACTAAGGAAGGGCAAGGAACAGTAGTGAGGCTGTGTGAAATAGAGATCTACTGTCATCACTGTGGTTGATAGTTGTTACTTACTGATATTAAATTAGATGGATAGCACTTAAAGAAAATAGTGCGTTCTCTACTTATAGCAAGGAATCATTAAAGTAACAGCAAGATAATCTGAGAAAAACTTGTCAACATGTGCAAACTGTCTGCAAGGGAATCTCTAAAAGGTGCTACTTAAAGTCATCAGTAGCAGACTAACAATTTAAACAACTAGTTGGCATGGAGAAATGATGTAGAATCCATGCAAATCTCAAAATCCTACAGAAGTCTCTTAAATATATGACCAAAAGAAAGAGCTTTTCAGACTCTGTGAGGGTCAAAAAATATAGATAATTTTGGAGGGTCATGTAGGATAATGAAGTCTAATATTGAAGTTATAGAATTAATTATTTGGAGACTATATTCCAATGGTAATCTCTTTTATTGATTCTACCAGGTTTCTTTTTTCTGTGTTTTATATAATTTACCTGCTCCCTGAAATGTAAATCCCTAAGAAGGGGAATACTTTGTTCACACCTTGGACCACTGCAATTAAAATTATTGATGTAATACAACTATTCTACTGTAACAATGACTCCATGATAAAGTAAATGAGGCGACCTCATTAGGATGAAAACTTCTGTTCCTCAGTTTCGTATTAACAGCTGCAAGAGGATTTCTGACACTTGCATACTTTCTTGCATAGGGTGACTTTGGAGTGATTTTATTTGGGGTTCAGTAAGGAAAACCAAAACCATAGCTGCAAAGAATAGGGGTGGTGTTAATATAGCCATAGGCATGCTGGTGTGTACTTAGTATGATCAGCACAGTATACTAATCTGAAAACCAAAGTAAGAGTAATTTTAAAAGAGACACAAACCAAAAAGATTTTGCATGTTCTCCTGCATTACCCTGTTTCTCAACTAGCAAGGAAAAGCAGGTCAAACTTTATCTAAACTGAAGCAATTTTACAAATCCTTCTGCCAGCTCAAATCTTTTCAAGCTCCCTTAACAGTAGACAGAGCTGGTTTTAAATCTTCTGTTTCCTTACCAGACTGGGAGCCCCAATGGCCTTAAAGGTGTAATATCATCTTCTGGTTGACAAAGTCTGATCTGATCCCAGATATCCCACGACTCTCACTTTTCTGCTATTAAGTTCACATAGTTTCTACTTCCACTTTACTTACTTTCCCTTTAAATCCAGCCAGCTGTCTGTCAATCTCAAATTTTAATACATCTCTGTCTTTCTCATATTTGGTACATACTACACAACTGGCTTTCCAGAAAGCTGCCAAGAGTTCTGGTTCTAAGAGAGCTGAAGAACACAATAAATAATATCAGTGTATATGTGTTATTCAAACATAACTTACTTTTTTTGGTTGCTGCTTGCTGTCACATGAAAAGGAATAAAATCCAAAACACATAGAGTAACACTGCTACAATTAGATATTTTTAAAATATTAATAAAAAGTACTTAAAAAACGGGTTGTATAGACACTTTTTTAAAAAAAATATTTGGCATGTAATTCAGATTTCTAGAGACCTTAAGAAACCTGGGAATCTTAAAGTAAGACTTACCAAGAATATGTTAGTATTGTCTGTTCAACCATACTTGAAAAACAGCAGTCAGAATACCACATCTTAAAAGAGTATTATCTACATTTCAAGAACAATATACATGGCCCACACACGAACAAGTTATTTATATGAGGGACCTGACAGTGTAGGTTTGAGCAAATTTTGTGTTGTGGGTGTAATAATGCTAATTGCTGCAGGACTTTAACCTGCCTTGAAAGGACTACTACTTAGCAATCATTTCTAAAGATTTTTGTGTTTTTTCTTCTCCCTATACAGCTGTTTCCCTTGCCCCTCATCTCCCGTCTTTCAAAACTGAGTCATGGCATAGCTGCAGGGATGTTAGAGCTCTTCTAATTGAATAAATGGATTTGAGTAAACACACAGCTTGCCGATGGACCGATGTAGGTCTGGGGGGGTATTTCCTAGGCAGACATGCCTCACTTTGAATTCCTGTATGTGTGAATGAGAGGGCTGGAGTACAGCAGCTTCAAGCAAGGACCAGACTGACAAACCAGCAGAGGGGCAAGGAATATTTTTGCCCCATATTTGGGAAAAAATTAGAAACTAGGTCTTCTCTTCCCCTTGCCAGTGTGTCTCTTGTTATGTCAAGATAACAAAGGGGACACTAGAGAGATCCTCAAGATAGGAAAACCCACAGATATCTTCCCAGGGATTGTGCCTTTCCAACTACATAATAGCTGTCCTTGGATTTTTGTTTGCTAATTGAGTTTGCAGGCATCTTTCATTTATCTCATGTTTTGAACTCTCCATCACCCTTTCACCTAGCATCACAGCCAGTCACCTGGGAAAAGGTAAAATATAAAATTGGCTAATATTGAAAGACTGGGCTTGTTGCTGATGTGATCTTATCAGGCAGTATTGATTGATCACTTAGCAAAATTACTGGCAGCTTCTTCACACTTAACATACTTCCATGTGGCAAACTTATTGCTGTGCTGGAAAACCCAGGCTATATTAAAAAAGAGTGGTTCAGAAAACTTACAGCAGCATTTTATCAAAGCAAATTAGTCCTTTGAGTACCTCTGTGACATGGACTGACAGTTTTGCTCTTGACCACTCACAGAGACATTGCTGCAGCATAATGAAGTGGGCATACATCTTTCTTTTAGTATCTTGCACTGAAGTTTGGGTTTACCTGTTGAGATAGTGCTCAGACAGAATATTCAGTTCTGTAACACATTTTGATTTGTTGCTATAAAAAGAGAAAGTATTATATAATCATATAATAAGCTAGGTTATTTTTAAGAAATAGTGTTCTATTTTTCTTCTTAAAAACTTCTTAGATTTTTTTTTGTCTTTCATATTTTAATTTTTTAGCATGTGGCAAAGTTATTACTCTGCAGAAAACAAACAAACAAACAAAAAAAAAACCAACCAGAAAACCCCTGGATTGCTTTAAGTCGGTAGGTAATGCACGTTGTTTTGGTAGATGTCCAGCTTTGTGTCTTCAGCAAAAGATAAGCATCATTACCCTTCAGCCTGTCCTTTGAAGTCAACATTAACAAATCGGGTCCCATCCTCAGTGTTTGAGTATATTCTGCCTTCAAAGTGGAGGGCATAAAAAGGTGTAGGAGGTCAAACTGCTAGTAATTGCAGTTATGAACTCTGAAGCATCATTCCAAGTGTTTACACAGGTATATAAAGCAGGGTGAATTGGCTGTAATCAGGCTAAATCTGTACCTCATTTGGCAAAAGTAACACATTATTTAATACTCTGTTCTGGGTGATGGTAGTGTTTTGTGATTTGTTGCGGGGTGGGGTGCACTGGTGCAGAGACAGGAGTTTTTCTGCCCCCTCACAAGTTGAGGGCTGTCAAGGAATGTGTTCCCCATTGGCAATATGGAGAGCTCTGGAGAATGCACATCCTGATGTGAAATATCAAAAGCCTGCATGCTGTTCTCTGATCCTGACTTCAGAAGACAGCTGGGAAAGTGCTTTTTTGCACGTTAGTTTTACCCAGTCAGAAAGTATTTGCCAGTATGGCAGCACAGTACAAGAAAAGCATCTTATTAATTCAGGCATCTAAGAGGCATTTAAAGAGAGGTAGACTCTAATATGTATGTGATATAATGACCACTTGCACTGTCCCTTAAGTGTTACCCTTGAGCAACAGAAATTAAAATTCATAAATGCGGAAGAAAGTGTGTCACAATGGATATCAGATATTTGAAGTGTTGTGGGATAGCAAGACCAGTTTGGAAAGACTGTTTTGTGATTTTTCTGCCTTCATAATTCACTTACGTCTTTAATGAGGGCTCATGAATGAATTCAGAAATAGGTTTTGAGACAGACAAGACTGTCGTTCTTCCTTCACTTCAGTCTCAGAAACTGCAAACTATCTGAGCTGGACTGCTCTTTGTTTCAAGAGGAAGAAATTGATAAGGCTCAGATCAACCAGGAGAATAAGGAGAGTGTCTGAGGAGGGAAACACCTGAATCCTCTAAGGGCCACTTACTGCCAACATGAATCTAATAAAGTTTCTTATGTTTAGAACAGGCTGGTAATATATTATAGTTCCATAATACTCAAATAAATAGAAAAGGAGTTGATTGCACAATTTTTGCTTCTCTATTACCTTAAAACAGAACATCTTCAAACAAAGCATGTGTTTGCTGAACCACTTATTTCTAGACATATATTTCAATTTCAGAAAGCATCAGAGGGGGAGAAAAATGTACCCCATAGCTAAACTGGTAAGTTTTAATTATCCCTTTAGCTGTATGATGGTTTGCTGGTAATGTCTGTAGTCAGGATTGTGAAGCAACAACTGTTGGAGCTACTTCTTTATATTAGCAGCAGTAGAAAGTTTGTGCCAGGTGGGATTGGTGGCTTAACACTTGGCTCCAGCGTAGTAGGTAAGATAAAGGAATTCCCCTAGTTGTCTGTTGTGTTTTGCTGCTTGGATCCTGCTCTCTCTGTCTTTTTGAATGTAAGATGGGTCCTTTGTGCCTCACAGGCAAGTAAATGTAAGAGTGAGTGTGAAGCACCTGCCATGCACCACATAGCAGAGTGGCTACCATGGTCCTTGTGGTGCCAAGGTCCCATGGCACATCCTCCAGAGCTCTCCTCCTGCAGTGCGCAGGATCAGCCCACACCAGTGGGATGTAGTCAGGGAGCATTACACCCCCCAGCCCCTTGATTGACTTGTTTCTGGCGGTGACCGGGAATCTGGGTCGGAGCCAAGCTGTGCTGGGATTTGTGTAGCTGCAGAAAAGGTCCTCACCCCAAGGGCATCACAGTGTAAGTACTGTGCCATGTATAGGTCTGCAGGAAAATACTAACTGATCTTTCATTTTGCTTTTTGCTGTTAGAATTGAGTAATCCTACCATTAACATCACTGGGTGTTAGTACAGAATTGAATATGAGATTGGTAAAATCATTACATATTTGTTCTTGAGTTATTTTGATTATAGTGTCACAGTTCCAGGTCAAAATACTCAGTTTTCCTTGAAAGGAAAATGTGTCTGTACCCAAAGCAAACTTCTATTCTGAAGAAGGGCTGGGCTTGTTTAAGTTTATGACTTGATATTTCAGCTTTCAAATGAAGCAAACAGAAAAGATCCCTGCTTACTGGGATGGCTCAGTGAAACCTCTGCCTGCCTGGGATTTTTTTTACTGTAGAAGTTTTGATTTAAAAAAGAGAGAGTAATGCTTCAGGTATTTACTCTGATGCTACTTCACTGCTGCTGACATGAGCTAGTCACTCATTTCATGGCATTTCTCTGGCAGAAGCTACCTTAATGAATCTCTCCTGTGCTTTTGGTAAGTCTCCAGCAGCTGTCTGCAGGGAATGGATATGTCTTCCTTGCTCTGGCTGGGAGGTGTGCATGTGTGTGTCTGTTCTTTGGTGTATTAAACAGTCTTTCTTGGGAGTGTCGAGACATATTGTCTATAGCTGGTATCATTCCTAGTGGTAATTTCCTTTAAAAATTGATTGGATTTTAGCTTGTGTTCCACAACTGCTCAGTAGGCTATTGATAATAGCTCCACAGTATTTCTTATTCTTGTAATAACTATGTATATGAGAGACCAGCAGATGCATACATACGCATATAAGAATGAGAAGTATAAGATAATATATTATATAATGTAATATATTACTTTATAATATACTTATATTACACATATAAGATAAGAAGTACTACTCTGTTCCAACAAGCCAACTTCATATCAGTGAGTAATGGTGTAACAAGAGCTCTGTACCACTCCAGGAAAAGGAGAGCCGGGCACTGAAGCTCTGAAGATTTATGAGGGGAAAACATTACTGATTCTTACTTGCAGTTTAAAGAAATGGGCATTCTGGAGAGGGAGGCAAAAAGTCTGGTTATAATTATTTTTTTTTCCCCTGCAGTCTCAGACTAGTGCTTCTGTATTGTACCTGTTTATTAGTTATATTAAAAAGCTTCAGTGCCACAGATGTATTCTTTGCTTTTGCATGATGTTTGAACTGTTATAGAAGTTCAGTTCAGTACTCGCATTCTTACAGCAGTTCAGAGATTTAGCACATTGCTTTGTGGTTTTTTTTATTTCTGTTTGATTTGGGTTATAGGGGTTTTTTTGTTCCCCTTTGCATTCCTAGTGAAGAGGGCACGTACAAAATAATTCCTTGTACATTCACCTAAACCAGGGATCCAGCCTCACTTATGGCATCTGTTTTAGTGATGGCTGTGATAGGATTTATATTTTTCCAATTTTAGAAAAAGATACTTTTGGCAAAGTCAGTCACATATTCCATTGTGGTCCTTTTTAATTTTTTTTTTTATTTTTATTTTTTAAGAAAAATGGTTCATGGATATGATTTTCTAAAGGGAGGATTGGGATTTTATATTTTTTTTTTTAGTTTTAAATTTAAATTTAAAATGCTGTTCTTTATCTCCTTCATGCATCTATACTTTTACAGTTCTTCCATTTGAAAGGAAAGTTTAGAGTTGCCACCCTAAGTCTCAAGAAATAGTTTACAAAAAAATAGCCTGTAAAAATCTAAAATAAAAAAGCTAATAAATTGTTAAAGGACTATTCCTCTATTTCTTAAATTGCTGTTAAAAGCATGAGTAACTGTTTTTCCAAATATGATGGCCAATCTCTGTTGCTGTTTGGTAGGTTTTTTTAATTATATTATTTAGTTAGATTCTAACCTAAAGAAATTAGGAGTAAGTCATTTCTATGTGAATATTCTTTGTACTGCTTACTCATCCTGGCAGTCTTGAGGAGTTCATTAATGTAGCTGTTGGTAGTTTGCAGAGGAGTAAGAGGAGTGCTACTGCATGGTAGAACAAGGTTTTTTTACTTATTTTCCTGCCTATGCAGCTATGTAAGTTAGAAATCAACATTTGTTCACAGATGCTGTGTGTAGGTTATACAAGCCATCACAAAAAACCCAAAAAAAGTGCTTATATCATCATTATGTTGCACCTTTTCATTCCTCTGAGATATGTAAATAAATTAAAAAAAAAAAAGTCTAGATCTCTGATGAGAATATGACCCAATATCTTATTTTTACATGAAAAAAATATGCAAAAAAAGTTAAAATTTTATATTGGATGACTCTGTGGACCTGGAAGGAAATTGATACATGTATGAATGATACAAATGTAATTGATTAATCATGTCATGCTCAGATTTGTCAAGCACCTGGCATTCTGCTTAAAGTCAACTCAATGTTACTTACCTTTATCACAAGATCTAAAGCATCTTTGAATGGACAGAAGCACACAGAGTGTTTCTTTGTTTGATTTTAACAATTAGTTCTTAAAATAAGTGCTTTCTTCTCTCTCATGCACTTTTCTGCCCAGTTTATAAGCTTTGTTTACTTGTTAATGATTCTGAAAAGGTGAACGAGAATACATAAACGTAATATGAATGTATGTCAAGATTAATAGGAGTATTTTAAAATTGTTTCAGGTGTGTGTGCGCTTTTACATTTAAGGCAATGTAGTGTGTATCAATATATTTCTTAACGTTAGGCTTTACTTAAAATGTAACTCAGCTACACATGTATACGTACACACATACACATAGGTATCTTTATGTATATATAAAACTCTAAATCCTCTTAGGAAAATCAGTGATAATCTCATCCTTTTTCCAATGGAGGACTGTTTTCCTCCTAGACTTGTAACATTCAACTCAGTATATAAAATGATATAAATACCTGAGTGAAATATACTCTGTAAGATGTTCACTTTTAGAAGTAAAGGCACTTATTACTCTGAGTATTTAAAGAAAAACATCTCTTATAGGGAAACACTTAAGTGTATCCCCGAATTTGTAACACATTTTATCCATTCCGTATTTATTTTCTGCTGCAGTCCTAGTCAGAAGGCAAATTGAGAAGTGTCTCATCGAGTGAGTTCTCTTCTGCCACTTCCTTATCTTTCAGAAGCAAAATCCTTATCAGTGACAGGATCTGTAGAAGCCAGCCATAGACCATTAGCTCTTCGTATGCATATCCTTCAGCTTCACCCCAGGCACGTTTTGTAGCTAATGGCAGCCTAGATAAGCATCTTTCAGTTCTGTGTTTTAATTAATGATCATTTTTGTCATTATCAACTCTCTCCTTTGTGAGTGTATGTGAGAGCCTCACCGCTGATCATCAGTCAAATGCTCTGTATCTGTTTTCCCTCACACACACATTGTGACAATATTTAATCCAACCCTTAGTAACTTTCTGCCTTGTCTGAATAATTAATTGACCATCACATGTAAGAGTATGCCTAAACATGAGATTTTTATGAGTCTTTCTTGTGGTCAAAACGAGAGTTCTCATCTGGAATAAAATGTCCCTGTATGTCACTGATCACAACAGGGCAAAATGCTTAGTATCTACGAAGCTGATCACCTGTTATATCAGAATTGCTGCTTAAGATCATTTTGTGCTGAATGTTGCAAGATTTTTGATGAAAGTACATAAAAGCCCCTGCATGTTTGCTTTATTCTTGTACTTTATCAGTTTTCTACCCACCCTTTCAATCTGACTTGCTGATGCTCTCCTGGTCATCGTCACTACTCTGAAAACATTTTGAATCTTGAAATAAGACAGAAAACTTACCCATTCATCTTCTATCTTCTCTTTTCTTTCCTTGGTGATGTAAGTAGGAAAAAAAAAAGAGTAACTTGGTTACTTGTTTCTTTTTGATAACAACTCGTCAGGTTATTTTTGTGTCTCTGTGCGTTTGAGAAGGAATCTATTATTTATTGTGTGACAAAAATTTTCCTTTTACTGACATTGGAATTAAGTGTGGAAATAGAGCCAAACTAGCAAAGAAAAATATAAAACAAAAACTAAGAAAATGGATTTTCTCCTTTTAAATGAAATAATTTCTTAAGGAAGTGCAGGAATATTTTAATTGCCAAGCAGAAGTATTTTTTGAAAGGTTTCTGAAATAATCCACTCGCCATGTGCTGAAACACAGTAAGAAACTCAAATTTTATTGAGGAAAGAATAATTGGCACTCTGAAGGACTGGACTTGATTCATTTAGGTAAATAAATGCTTTTATTTATGGAAGTGGATGTTAGATCAAGGCCTGAACACCTGTACTGTCAGGTGGAACTTAAAAGCACAAAACAAAAAGTGAGCATATTTAGCAATGAAGAATAATCAAGATATTGCAAACATCTATTCAACATTAGAGTTACGACAAATGAGTTGTTGTATGTCTTCAGACTGGGATGAGTATTGCACATAAACGTACCATATGGTGCAAAGTGAAAAGTAGGTGTGGGTAATTTTGCATATAAAAAAATTAAATACATATATGTAGGCACAATATCCAAAATACGTTTACATATAATGCATATATTTCTTATAAAGTGTGTTTTGACTAATAATATTCTTACAGGAAATCAAAGTATTAAATATATTTCTGTTTCTGTTATGTATGTAGAAGGCATTATATGGTAAAATCTGCTGCTAAAATAAGCTCATTAATGAACATGTATATCAATTATGTAACTTCTGCACTCATTTAAGTTTTGAAGATTTAACGTTGCAAACAAAATGTGTTTGATTTTATGTGCATTACCAATATTCCTAGTGAAGGGTAAGGATGAGTGTAAATGGATATTGAACACTTTTAAATATATCTTTTTAGTTTAAAAGCTACCAGAGATGAGAAACCCTTGCTCATCAAATGCAGCTTAGATGCCTCTGCAGTGTACACCACTGTATGAAACTAAATGAAACTAGTCTTGGAAGGAATTAGAGGACATCATACCAAATCCTTTGTTTTCTAGGTGGTGGAACTCTCACTTTAAAAAGTTTCCCGGTCTCAGCCCACATAATTGGGCTTGCATCTCTTGCTAGGCACACCTTGGTTAGTCCATTACAATTCCTAAAAAGCTCATCTAAACAGCATAGAAGTACTTTTAAAAAGAATAGCTGAAAACTTCTTGCTGCAATTTCTTCTGCAGCTTCATGGCTTAAGGAAGGTGAAAAAAAATTTTCTGTATGTAGTGGTCCTGAACATTTCCTTAACTATGTTCTTTCCATACCAGTCCTATAGGACTTGCAAGAAGTGGATTTCTGTTTCCAGTACCTCTGTAATGAAGGGGGAAGGAAATTTGCTGTTCCCAAGGCATTAAACTGCCTTGCTTTGTTTTATTGTTTTAGATAATCGAATATCTGTGAAAGACATTCAATAAAGTCATTGAAGATTAGTCTTCTAGTCATAGAAAAAACACAGGGAAAGGTTTTTCTACTGGGCTTGATCTAGAAAATTTAATTTAGTGCCCATTGCTTTGTTGCTGGCGCCATCATCATGTATATTGTTTTGCACAGGGCCAGAAAAAAGCAGGCTGTGATATCCAATTAATGCTACCTGGATGAGTGAAGAGCTGTCATTTGTAAGAGCTGGCTCAGCGCCTACAGAGAAAGGGCCTGCATCTTACTTCTCACACCACAAGGGAACTGGAGCTTAAGTGCTACTTTTTGTGTTTGAAAAAAAGAAATATTTTAGTAATATTATTATTAATGGGAGTTCTGGACCCACTTCCTTCCCTTTACTGATTGGGTTAAAAGAAAAATATTAACAAATAAGTATTGTGGCTTAAGTTACAAATAGCACCATCTTTGCTGTTAATGAACAGCATAGGAATTATTTCATTGTGATATCCAGAAACTGCTAAAATCTGAATCCACTGAGATTCACAATTATCATTAATGGAATATAGTATTTTCAGGATGGTGGAAAATAGCCAGGCTTTAATAAAATATTAATGGGTAGAAACTTTGGATTAAATATTCATTTTGGTGCCTTTGGAGGTTATGTTCTATTGCTACCCTTCAGCCCATCAGTAAATAATGATCTTAGTGGCAAAACCTTCTGGGACATAGCATAGCTTAGTAAGGAATTGCTGTGTGAAGTTAAATTGTTGTATTTAGATAGTTTCTGTTCTGTAGAGTAGTTACATTGTTTACATGGGAAAAAAAGTTGAGTCAGTACTGATAGTCTAAATCGCATCAGTAAATAGCCAAAGTTGAGCTGGAGGCAATTTTAGTGCAGGATTCCACCAATATTAATGAGGGCTGCCTGTCTGCATACATGCAACCCTTGGCACTTCAGACACTTGTCTTGCTCAGCCATAGTGGCCAGCATCTCTATCAGAGCTGTGCAACTTAAAGCAGAAGTGGAAAGAGAAAGAGATGATGAGGCTTCCCTGTGTGCCTTGTCCTAGTAATCATAATACAACGACTTTAGTATTGCTGATTTGGGAAGGGATAACTGAATTTCCCATGAAACTAAAGACACAAGCATTTCTCTGTCCTGCAGAGCAGATGGGAAGTGTGGTGTTGAAATTGATTAGTAATGGAAAGTTGGGGCTTTGACATACCCATTTTTTAATAAAAAGGATTTTGCTTTAAAATCAGTCTTTCATTTAATAAGCAAACATTTATAATGACATTGCAGAATCTCATGAGAGTTGTACTTGAGCCAACGAATTTGCAACCTGTGGAGAACAAGGATAAGTAGCAATCTAAATACAGCTTTCAAGATGAACTATAGCTCATGAGTCGCATCAAATGCTGCTTTCTGTCTGCACAAGAAGGAGGGGGACACAGTGCCTCAGGAAAAATGCATTTCAAGTGGGCAGCCAGAGTGCAACTTGGAACTTACTCTTCATCACAGTACTGCCTACCTATTGTGTTTGAAACGAATTGAGAGTGTGAATTCCATATCAAGACATTTCTATCTTTGGTGTCAAAGACAGTGTGTTTTATTTGTATTTAAAAGTCAAAGACTGTAGTGACATGGGTGACATTTGAAATTGTATCAGTTTGTTTTTCAGCCACAAGTATGGGCTAGCACAATTATAAAACACATGAAGTTATTTAACCTGCAGTGAAGTTAAATTTCTGTCTTCTCTGATTCTTTTTTAATGGATAATGTCATTTGTAACTGGTTATGAATGTGATATGGAATAGGGAAGATTCCAGCTTCCCAAAATTAATGGTGCTGTATCTCTCCAAGTTATAACAGTTCATAGAAAGCCAAGCCCTCAAAGAGTGTTCAGACATGCACATGGTTTCCAGTATGATTTCTGGAACACTTGAGAAAAGAAAATTGGGCAGCTAGGAAGACAAGACGCATGTTTTCCTTTGACTTGCAAACACACTAAATCACCATTTTATTTTCTCGCATGGATTTCAATAGAGCATGAATTATAAATAACAAGTATCTGAGAGAGATCTGGGTGGATGGATGTCTGCTGTTTGTTTTGTTTGTATTCTGTTTTGCAATTTTATGAGAGTGGAGAAGTCCTTTTGTTTGAAAATTGTGGTAAGCCTCAAGAGGCTTAACAGGGTTTGAGCTTTATTATGCTAAATGGCTTTTTGTGTATTTCCCTGCTCCACTTAATGATATTCAGGAAATATTCTTATTTCCTAGGAAATTCATTGAACATTCTGCTACCAGGTTTAGCTTATTTAACAAGTCAATATAATTTACAGTTTTAAGTGAGGTGGTGGTTTATTCCCCCATTAGGGAGATACCTTCTGTTTGGTCATCAGTTGTGCATGATAGCATGTGGCTGCAATGTCCTAACCTGAAATTTAGCTAGTTCATGTAAATAGTTCAGGAAACACTGCAGAGTCTGGTGACAGCTCAGCTCAGACAGGGTTTGTTGGACACAACTCTTTTCACATACATCTTTGCTCACATATGTCCATCTCCTTATCCAGGAGTTAGCCAGTCCTGCAGCAGCTCCACAGATTTATTTGGCAATTTGTCCTTGCTAATAATTCCTCCTCAAGTGCTGAGGAGCAAACTGTAACAATACTAAAGTGGTTTTATGTAGGAACATTTTGGATTGAGAAGGGACAACAACAGACTTTGTGTCATGGTATTTTGTGTTTTCATATCCAGATGTTTTGCTTGCTGGAGCCTGGTGCTGAGTGCCATGTTTTGCTGAGCTTTTTAGTTTCAGCTCCGTCTTATGTAATATACATATGTTCATGTCACGGAGTTTCTTTTATTGAGTTCTTATAGCTCTGATACGGTTATGTGCTAAACCTGGCTGCTGCTGTGGATACTGCATTGAGGAGGCAATTGGATCTTTATAGGGCGACAGGGATATGGTTTCTTCCATAATGAATGGCTGACAGTGATATCAGTTCTAATATTAATTAGAAAACAAAAAAATAACAGAAAAGAGTGAAGTGCATATAAGTGAAGAATCTGAAAAGTAGGAGGTACACCTCTTTACATCTGATTTATTACGAAAGAAAGGTTTTTACAAGTATCAGCAGGTGTGAAGACTTTACAGGCTATGTTGTATGCTTGCATAAAAGTATGACTATGAGATATTTTTATTTCTGGGCAGTTAATAGTATCTCTGCATTATGAGCTGCATATATATGCAGTATGCGAGGATCAATAGTCATGGTCTTACTACTTACAAAGAAGTATACACGGCAAATGATTTTATTGATTTTAGTAATACTTGAACTAAGTATGAAGTGAGCATGAACATGATGTGTATAAATATATAGAGATCTATGTATCTTAGTTGACTGAACAAGTTCTACACTTGAGCATGTGAAGGCAGTGAACACTAATGCCAAAGCTCTATAGAACTGTTGCAAATGTGAAACTAAATTTATTTAACTAGTCAGGCTGTGTGGCTGCTGGCATAAAAGGAACTTAATGAAGTTGCAGTACTAACTTATACACTATGTTCAACATCATCTGACTTAGGTAATGGAAGAAATGTGTGCTATAATTCAAAGCTAAAGGCACCACAAGCAGATGTGTCTGCATTGTAAATGTAAAATAGTTGTGCAAAATATTTGCAACGGCTTCATGTCTTTCCAGGTAACTGCCCTGCTTTTAGTTTGCAGCTGGTTTTACTATTGATACTTGATTTGATAGTGGAGCCTACTTGGATTTTGAATTATTTACTCTAAAAGGTAGCCTATTCTAGGCTGTGATTTTGGTTTTTTTTCGTAGTGGTTTATAAGTTGTGCTGCCAGTTGGATTTTGACA
This sequence comes from Nestor notabilis, assembly GCF_000696875.1. Lineage (NCBI taxonomy): Eukaryota > Metazoa > Chordata > Aves > Psittaciformes > Psittacidae > Nestor > Nestor notabilis. Next base: position 17,321 of record NW_009942116.1, on the reverse strand, counting down.
AGTCTAAAATTTTGGTTAGGTTGAGAAGCCTACCTGAAAGACTGAAAGAGCCTGAGAAAGTGTCTATTCATCTCTTCTGAAAAACTGTCTTTCCAAAGCATTTGTAATTGTTTAATACCTTTATAGCACTGTAGTGAGAGTGCTCAGCCAAAACTTTGCGCGCTTGACATTTTTTTAATTGTACTACCTAAACAGATCTATCGAGTTCCTAGACAAAGCTAAATAATCCACTATCATGAGACATTTTATTTATTAATTTATGAATCAATGTTGCAATTTTGCTGTGCTCTTAAATTGAGTGGAAGAGTGCCAGCATATCTGAAATATCTCTATTTCCTGTAGCTCCTAGATTTGTTTTTTTTCTGTCGCCTATCATCTGAACACCAAGAAAGCCAAGCCTTCGCATACTCAGCTTTTAAATGGCTGTAATTTTAATTTGCTAACTAGCAGAATAACCTTATCTACAGCTGTATCACAGTTAGTTTCAATCCAATTAATCTTCATCAATATTGCCACCCTTCACATCATCCTCTGGAAAACTTAAAAGGAAAATAGCTTAATTGGTTACAGCGATGGCATTTCACTTTCAGAGAGATGGAATGTTCAACATACTGTGTTGCAACAACATCCTCCCATTAGAATAATTTACGTGGCAAACACAAAGTAAATACACATTCAATGGAAGGGCTTTGTGTAACCAATGAACACAGAGCAATATCAGGAATTAGAAAATTATCATTAGAAACAATTACTATTCTTGTGCTGTTAGGTAAGCAAATCAACATCTTGTGAGATGAACTGTACCGATGATGCAAATTATAAACCAGAATGAAGTTTGACTACATGCTTATACTCTCATATTTACTTTTAAATAATTTATATTGATTATGTTTCCACTTCTATTAATAACTTCTATTTGAGCTTTTTTAGTCGAAGACTAAAATTTTAGGGTGATCTTGACTCTGTGCTGTTTGATTATGGTACTGTCCCAATACAGTACTCAGTAACTCCAAGGTAGAAAAGGCAACATTTGTTTAGTAATGCTCAAGAAACATATACATTCTTTAGAATAGGAAACACATATCACAATTAATTTCAGTAGTAGGGAACAAATATGAAGGCAGAATGTTTTATATTCCCAGAAACAGATTTATGGAGAGATATTAGATAAGTTCTCCAAATAATAATATTTAATAATTATAAGTTGTTAGGGAGCTTGATGTTATATTTTATAAAAGTTAGAATTCTGGAGATGTCCACTATCCTAAACCAGTACAAAACTAGAACTTTAGGAATAGACCGTAGTCTGTTTTCTTCTACAGGTTTGTCCAAATGACTATCAGGGAGACTTCTGACCAGAAAACGACTCCCTCAAGTTCCCAATAATGTAATTTATTAAATAATGTAATTTATTATGGAGTGCTTTCATCAAAAGTGAAGAGATTACAGCCAGTCCCCTCCAATAGTCTCTGTATTCCCTGTAAGTACTGTTTGTGTCATTCAGGTGTGTATAAAAATGCATTATTAATTCAAATCAGAACAGAGGAAGGTGTGTTGTAGATTCTCTCTCTCTTTCTCTCTCTCTCTCTCTCTCTATATATATATACATATACATTCTAAATTATTTCATCTGCTATTTGGATTTATGATGCTTGTGGAGCCAACATCAAGAGAGGAAAACAGACCATCACTGTCCAAGAATGAAGCCTAATTTCTTTTCTTCTCCCTGGCTATCACAAGCTGAGTGGATTGATAATTGGTCTAATAATGTGAGTTATGAAACATCCAGTCTGAAAATAAGAATCACGTATGTAATGGTTTTTTCTCATGTAGTACGTTAGTCATGTGTTTTGAGTAGGAAATCATATTTCCTGTTGTTGTTTCTTTTAGGAAAATTGGTTTTCTCCCTTGCAGTTTTGCACAAAGGCAAAGAGCTACTGTATTGTACTGGCTACTTAAAACAGTGCAAGTCTTCAAAAGAAATGGATAAGGAGAGAAGTTTTCAGGACATTGAGAAGCTCTGACTGAGTTTGTTTTGCAGGAGAAGAAACTTACTGCAATTGTTAATGAGCAGTGGTCGCAGATTCTGATAGTCACGAATGCGCCTTGGCCAGTTACAAGTGTCAGGGTTGGAAGGCAATGGATTTACCCTGTTGAGGAACATAAGGGAAGGAATTTCAGAGGTAACTTTTCTTAAGCTCAGTAACAGCCATATGTTAGTCCCCAAATGGAGATGTGAACTTTTCTTCTGCACTCTTAAGAAAGTTTCCTAGATCTGATTTGAAACTGTGTTAGTTTTCCATGTGAAACAGTTGCAAGAAAGCTGGAAGCTTCCCAGCCTACCGCATGAAAATCGAATGCAGCAGTAATACAGAAATACGCCAGTAACTGCTTCCAGTTTAGTAGTGATGCAGAGTGACCACATAATATTTGATACAAGCAATGCAATAGAAAACCCCACTTTCTTTTGTTATCACTTGCAACTTCTGAAGTGTTTTCACTGTTAAGCAACACCCATTACCTGAGCTTACTCCTGCTCCTTCCAGCACTTTTATGCTGCAAACTGCACAGCAAGTAAAGGTCAAATATAATGAGCTAGGGGAAGGGGCTGTTTGTTTTCATCCTCACCAGAGCTTTTATTTTTGCAATTATGAATAGAAAATAGGTAACATTACAGAATGAATCCCCAATGAAAATTTAATACAGAGTGGAAAGAATCTGTCAAAGTTTCATTCATTACTAGGCTGGAAATATAAACTGACTTCACAGTGGGAGAAAACAAACCTCAGGCTTAATTTAAAACCCTAAAAAGCAATGCTAAAAGAATTGTACATTAAAGCTTTACAAGTGAGAAAGGAGCTGGAAAATGTACAGAAAGCTAGAGAGAGAGGGGAAGTGTGCTGTGTCATGACTAATGATACGGAAGCCTTCAAATGCCATGAACTGTCAGGAAAGCATAAAGAACTGTCAGGACTATTTATTTATTTAATCTCCCTTCTCCAACCTCTCTACCTGGAGGTCTTGGATATTATTCGTTCTTCTCATTTTCCTGATGTACAATTATTTTATTGGAAGTAGGAGTACAAGAGATCACCTATCCAAATGTCATCATCACTTTCCAAATTACCTCTCTGGTTCATGTTCAGTCCACTAGCAAGTACAAATGTGAACTTGTTGAATCTAACGAGAACAGGGGAATTGCAGCAAGAAACTCAGTTAGAGGAAGTTAGTAAGTGAGTTTCCCATTTCTATTCCTTATTTCACTCATGGTTACTAGTGCTTGTGTGCATTTCACAATACACTATGAAGAATTGTTACCTGTAAACAAAATTTGCTAGCTATGTGCATCTACAATAAGGAATTTGTATCCCATCTATAGTGGGGTACAAAATAAGCAGGTACCTGTCTAGATTTTAGTCTTTCTGTGTTTGAATAGAGAATTATGAACATTCTATATAGATATAATAAACTGACAGCTTTATGTGCAGAATTAACATACTTATTTGCACCTCCAAATATAATTTTAGTGGTGGGTTTTTTTGTTTGTTTGGTTTTTTTGGTTTTTTTTGTTTGTTTGTTTGTTTTTTTTCTTTTTAGGTACAAGACATAGGAAAAAAACCCCCATGAAATGGCAGCATCAAGAATAGGAATGCATGTGAGGAACATGTAAGTACTTGTAGTTCTGGGCAAAGCCTAAAATTGTAGAAATGTAAAAATAGTCATGTATATTTTATCTAACCTCACAGAAGACAAACCCAACTTCTTAAATTCTGAGTACTTCCTGGTTGCAGCTGAAGTTGAGCAAAATGGTTTATATTTTAGTGAGAACTGGTTTTAGTGTCAATATTTAAAAAAAAAGAAAGTTTATTTTTAAACTTAGATTAAAAAAAAAAAGGCATGCCAAACATACATCTTCCTATAAGTATGTTAAACTGTTAAATGAGTTTTAATTATTTTCTCCCAAACAAGAATGCATGCACATCTATTTATAAATGATGGAACTGCCTTTGACTGTTTTAGTATCATAATACAATCATAAACACAGTTTTCACCAAGTCATTATCAAAGCTACACATTTCACAGCCGCCAGTTACAGGTTAGTGCTGCATCCTTGACAGTTGTTTCAGAATATGTTAAACTGGTGAAGGTGAAATGTAATTAACAGTATATATCACATAAATGTTTCGATCAATTTAAATTAGTCACTAGGTGGCTATGCATCACAGATGGAAGTGTGGTACTTAACAAGAAGAAAATCCTTATTAATAATGCAGTTCTTAGTCTAATAATGGATTGATATACATTGCCTTAAATATATGCATTGCCTGACTTGATTACAGTAAGGGGTCTGAAAACATGAAGCTCACTTCATCTTCTTAGGATCTGTATCTGCAACACTTACTCAAAAATAAATTAGGCAGTAGGATTATAGGGAAGGTTTGCCTGGAGACAGAAATATAGATTTCTTTAGATTGAAACGTTCTAGAGTGTACATATATACACACACACATATATAGTAGATATAGTGTGGGTACTAATTCTCAGATTTCAGTAAGCTTTGTTCAGCTTGGGGCTTGAGAAGGCAAGTGAGGGGGTATTCAGTTATTCAGACACAAGTCCTTTCTATTTTCTGTTTCCCCATGAGGTGGCTTCAGAACGACAGTTCATTCCCATCTACAGAAGTTCTTATATGTGCTGCCTGTCTTTTTAATGCCATTAAATGGGTTAATTTTTGCCCCATTTGTTTTCCTGGTCATATTTATTCAAGAGATATTCTTCACCCTGTGTGGGATGATAAATGTACTGTCCACCTGTAAAATATTTAGCTTATCAGCTTTTTGGGAAAAAAACCCCCAAAACAAACAACAAACCAAGACAGTCAGGTATCATTCAGGAAATAGCAGCTGGAAATTCTTATTGCTTTAGCAAGTTACATGCTCTGTATTTTGGTTAATTTTCAGGGGATTTTTTTTTTCCCCTACTAAAAAATCGAAGCATAGCATAGACTTCTCATTTGTAAAACATTATTTTCAGCCTGCCAACCTCTGCATATTCAGACTTTTCTGAAAAGGGAAATGTATCACTTTTGGGTATAACTAAATCTATATTTAATGCTGGATAGATGAGATGTTATTCTTACAGATACTAGAAATGAAAATACATGTTTTCACACCGAAAAATAGAATTGTGTTAAAATAAATCATGTCATTACTTTGTTACCTAAGGAAAATTGTTAAGTTTTTCCACCTTAGAATAGCAAAAACGGGAGAAATGCATTCTGCTACTTATCCAACTTTATGGTATATAATTTTTGTTTTTAAAGCAGCTGTTTCTTTTTACGGTTTATACAAAATAAGTAGGAAAAGTAAATATTTTCTTGAATGTGTTTACAGTATGCTATCTGAGAAAGTAAACAGAATTAGCTTGCACAATTTGTATGATGATAGAGGAAAGGAAAAACAAAAGCAGATCACTTCCAGCAGTGTGTTAGGCTTTTCTGTTTTGTTTAAGTATTCCAGAACAGTGTCATCAATCAAAAAGTTTCCCATTCCACATAGAGAAATGTTACCTTTTTTAGCATTGCTAAACACTTTGACATATTTGAAAAATTGAGTCCTAGATCCTAAAGGTTATTTGTCATAGCGGAGAGAGAAAATACGCTCTGTGTATGCCAGAATGGCAAATAAAGACTGTAAAGATGATGAATCTTGAGTTGGATATATAAACTACTCAGATTCATAGTCCCCAACTTCATCACACACAATTGTAGTTTAATTTGGCCTTTCCTGACGTATAACTATATACATCAGGGAAGTGGTGGTCATTAGATCAGGTTCCAGGATGAAGCCTCATGAAGGAAATGGTAGAGAAGGGAACAGATAATATAGAATACAGTTTGAATGCTTACCATACCGAATCCTTTTAGTAGTGACTCGATTTGGCATTGGGGGACTTTTTTTATTAAGTTGGGGTTTGAGGGGTTTTTTGTTTGATTTCAAAGGCTTGCTAGATCAGGTATAGCAAGCCTCAAATCCATCTTTTCCCATGGTATTTAAATGATAAAATATGTGATAGACCTGCAAACTATTTTGTACTAAAAATGTTTGGTCAGAAGAGCAGTCAAGATGACTTGTTGATATGATTAAAGCAATTTCATTCCAAAGAAACTTCATAAAAGCTTATTCTGAAAAAGGCTGATTATTTCATATGCTGTAGGTAAAATTTTTACTTTATCCTAAATAATTTTGCTAGGCTGCTGTGAGCATACAAAATCTGGAAAAGCTTCAAGTGAAAAAAAGGAAAAGAGCAGTTAGGTTTCTCTGAGTACTGTGTATTGTGCTCATAGCATGCAACTTTGATATGAGAGAAATTAAATTTTGTGCTAACATGGCTGCATGACTTGGACAAAGAATTACTAATTTACAGTGACAGGTAGACACAGTGATGCTTGTAAACCTCTCTAGCATTTGACTATAAGCTAGTTTCAGCATTTGGCTTTATGTTTTAGAGTTCTTCCTCTTTCAGCAATACATAACTCTGTCTTTGTTAATATAGTAGCACCAGCATTAAAAAAAAGGCATTAAAAATGTCTTTTTAATAATTTCCAAGTACATTATTTTCTATTAGTAGGCATATAAGAGAAACCTCCAATATTGTAATTTTCAACAGATGAGCACTCTACTGACAGAATAATACAGGTGAAGGAAATGGGGAATGACAATTGCTGGTGGTCTCCGAGTACACTGCAGAGGAAAAAACTCTTGCTGCTCTACTGAAGCTTCCACAAAAAGATGACATGAATATTCTTTCCCTCTGCTGTATACATAAGGGAAAGGAAACTCTGCAAGAGGGCAGTGAGAGGTTTGGATGTTTATGAACCACATTTGCTCATCCATGCAGTCAGTAGTGTGGGACAAAAGCATTTAAATAGGTAAACTGTACTGGTTTTATTACAAGTAGTGTTGCCAGGCTGGATGGAGCTTTGAGCAACCTGGTCTAGTGGAAGGTGTCCCTGCCCATGGCAGGACGGGGTGGAACTACATGGTATTTAAGGTCTCTTCTGACCCAAACCAGTCTATGATTCTATGTGCATAGCTTGTGTACTCAGAGTCCTCCCCCTTAATGTGGAGTATTGACCAGCCTCTCCAGCACTGGGCTTTGGTAGAGTAGAAACTTCCTATAGAAAGCACGGAGTCATCTGCTTTGTTGCTAAGGAGCATTTCTCTCATCACCCACTGAGGTTGCAGTCTTTGCATGGTAGTGTATCCTTTTTAGTGGACACAGTAATTAAATATTTTGATTTTTACTTAAGTATTTCAGCATGGTAATAGAAAAATAAATTGAGTAAGACATACTCTAGACCTGGGAGAAACTGTAAAGGTTCTGCAAATTTCAGGTACAATGCCAACTACTGAGAAATGCTTGCACACTAACCCACTGATAAATAATAGCTTTTATTTTTGGTTTCCTGGTACGTAAATGTCTTAAATTCCCTTGTTTGGCATTAGTGCTATATATGCACACTGTTATTCAGAATCAAGAGGATAAAACGTACTTCTTGACAAGGTAATAAATGTACTGTACCTCCATAAAATAGTTTGTAATTTATGGGCGGAAAAACATTAATGTTCAAACACCATTCAGAAAATATCACTTGGATTTTTTGTAACTTCAGCTACTTACATGCTCTGTATGAATACTGTCATTGTTAAACTAACTCATAATCTTTGTTCAGTCCCTAAATAGTCTGAGAAATAATAACTACAGCTTGTTATAGCTGTTGAAAGTGAGACTAGCAGAGACACGTGTAAGGGGAAAAAAATAAGATGTGTGACCATCAGCTCTGAAGCCTGTACCTTTGAACTCTGGACAAAGAAAACAGTTTAGTTCTAAGTGTTCTTGATTATTTTCATAAGAAGCATATGCTCCCTTTAAAGTGCATTGTAAAAGATCAGTTGCTGTTACCTTCTGTCCTGTTTGCAGCATGCTGATAGGGTGCTACAACAAACCCTTCTCGCCATCAACCCTGAGCATGTTGTAAGACCTTCAGGTGATGCAGTGCAGCTGGTATCATTGCAACACCCACCTCTCCCATGGAAGATTTTAAAATGAAATTACCTGGCCTAAGGATCTGCCCCATATATTTGTTCTCTATCAAACTACTTCAGTGAGAAGGAACAAGCATTTCCATTAGGAAATCAAAGGAGAACTTACTGTATTAGTCGGATATCCTAGCTTTTCAGGGAGTGTTTAGATTTACAGGTGATGAAATTAATCTGCTACACTAGATTTTAAACCTGCATTTAAATCTGATTTTGGTTTGGGGTTTGTTTGTTGGTTGGTTTGTTTGTTGGGTTTTTTTTTTGTTTGCTTTTCTTTTAGGTTGTTTTTTTGTTTGGGTTTTTTTTTGTTTGTTTTTTGGTTTTTGGTTTTTTTACAAAATTGATGTAGTGATGGCCAAAGACAAATGGGTTTCACTAGAGGAAATGCAGACTTTTTCAAAGTCTGAGAAAGACAGCTCAATCCTTGCTTGTATAGATAAGTTTATATAAACTGTGTAGCATAAGAAGCTATTAATATTCAAGGGTTATTAGTACAAATCGCTTTATAAAGCAGCCTTACTTTAGCTTTTGAGTGACGTTGCAACATTGTTTTTCTATGAGACTGTCCTTGAGTCAACAAACTCCATTTCACTAAGAGGGTTAATTAAGGTCAAGTTTATAATGGGGTAGGAAGAAACACAGACTGAAGTAGCCGTATATCAGATTGAGATTTCAAGGTCTCTGCAATGCATTAATAACTGTGAGGCTATTTAATGTGGACAGCATAACATCTGCAGCAAAAAAATTCTTGGAACAAACTTGAAAAAACAAATACAGTTCCTTTCACTGAAGGGGTTTTTAACGGTGTTTTTCCATCAGAAAACTCCTGCTAGCAAACCTTGTTTCTGAGGGATTGTACCAGCTCAGAAAGGAGAGGGATCACTCCATATCTTCAGTTTCTGGAAATTTGTATTTTGATATTTTTGTTGTTTTTACAAATCTACAGTAATAAAGACCAAATCTTCTAAATTCAAGCAAATAAATGTCATTAAAAAAATACAGCTGCCAAGGACAAATGGAAGAGTACTATTGCTGAGTGTCTTAGCTTTATAAAACAACTACAGCTCTCTCCCTCAATCAAATAGTAATTCCAAGAAGTTCAGGCTGCAACAGCAGCTCTGAGACAAGCTGTTTAATTTCTCTTCAGGGGCACGTTTGTCACAGGCTAACATTGTTTTGAATTGTGTAAAGTGAACTTTTCGGATTTCTTTCAGCCATCTTCATGATACAACTTTGTGTTTGACAGAAGTTTTGTTGTACAATTTCTTCTTTTGCTGTTCCCCACCTGTGTGCTGCCTTCTTGTAGATCTCTGTGTAAAATAAGCTACTCAAAACTTCAGCGCATTGAGCTCAACTTTGAACTTTTATTGTTCATTTAAGTAATCATGTAAAGCATTACACAGCTTGGTGATATAAATGATTCTTGGTAACAAAAGGAGAGCAATGCAATTGAAGGAGTTATTTTTTTTTACTGGGGATGCTATGGGAATGATGAGATTCTTGGGTTTGGCTTGCTTTTTCTTTTCAAACTCCCATTCTTCACTCAGGTTTTGAAAATTCAAATATTCATCAGAATTATTGTGTCTAATTAACATCAAGATCCACAGGATGTATTTCTCTGTCATTAAGGTAGTGAATTGGCAGAAGGCGAATGTTTAACACCAAATTTCTCAGTTTCTGTTCTAAGCTGTAGAGAAACTGGGACTCAGACCCGGGTTGTCTTGCCTTTTCTGCCTGCACCCTTTGCAATATGAAATTTCAGTATCTTGAGCCATTCCCTGGCTCCTGCTCACTTTAATTTCTAAGTTTTTCCCCATAGTCCTAGCTTGTTTTTGCCAGTATTTTCTTGAGCTTAATTCCTTCTCTAGTTTCTTCCCAGCTTGTCCCCCTTTTGAATCCTGGCCTTTCCATGAGCTAAGCTTTCTGAACCTCTCCAGCCCCTAATGCTGTCTCTAAGTTTGTCTGCTTCCAGCTTCCTCCTGTGTGCCTGGCAGACAGTGAGTTGGGAAGGAAAAAAGGATCTTTGCTTTCAGTTGCAGTGCTTTATGCCACAGTGGCATCTAGCTGCCACAACTACAGATGAAATTCCGCACAGTCCATGCAGACCTGCTTTGGAGCAGGTCAGTACAGATGGGCTCTTTTGAGAACTCATCTGCCAAAATGCTGAGCATATGCAAAGTCTGATCAAAGTCTTAGAGTGTCTTTAGCATTTTCTTTTTCCCCTCTCCAACAGAAGATGAGTCCTTGTAACGAGAGGCAATCCTAAGTGAGTTTCAAATCTCTGATGCAAATCTGGAAATGCTAAACCTTTTGAAGGAGTTCGCCTTCCCTATAGAAATCAGAAAACATTTAAGCAACTAAAAGAAGGTACTAAAAGCCAGGATCATCTAATAGTACAGGTGGCTAGTGAAGATTCCCTTGGAATACTTTCTGTTGGTATCATTTGATCATATACTTTTGTTCACAGTTATTTTATTCTATGACTTTACAGCTAAATCTTCACCTAAAATATGTTTTGTTTGTATCCAGATTATAGCAACAAAGGAAAGAAAGACAATAAATGCAAAACATCATTTGCACAGGTTCAAACTTGCAAGGGTTTCTCAGCATGCCCAGCTTTTGCTAATCAGCAGCCCTGACTCTGCAAAAATTATATTAGCTTGTGCTTGATTTTCTTGTTAGGAAAAGATCCAGTAAGAACATTTGGGCTTCTTGTCTACCTGAAGGTGGATACTCCAGGTACGTAACAGTTCACACTGCCAGTTATCAGTGCACAGTCAGTCTTGTGCAAGTTTTCTAGTATTTTTTGTTAACATTTACAACTTTTCCAATGTTTTTCTTTGTAATTCTGTAATGCAATACACATCGCTGGTGAAAACATTTTACACTTAAAATAATCTTCACTTTGGTTTTTTGTTTGTTTGTTTGGGGACGCTTGTTGGGGTGGTTTTGGTTTTTTGTTTTTTTTTTTTTTTTTTATTGTGGGAGACAGATAAGAATGAAAACTTGAGAAGTGGACTGTGAAGGGAAGAAATGTTTTCGTTATTTCTGTGGCAGACTCTCCTACTACTTATTATGGTGGAGGCTGGTGGAACACCCCACGGGGCATTATCCTTGCTACAAAAGCCAGCCACAGGGAACCTGCTAAATGCAGCCACACAGGGTGATTTGTTGAAGTGCATTCTATGGTGGATTCTGGGACTTTTAGTTGTTTCTAATGATAATAACCTTTGCCAATTAAAAAAAAAGAAAAATTATGTTCATTTTGAATGTAATGACAATTTTGTGACATTTATTTGACAAGCTCCTTTGATCTTGAACTGAAGCTAGGACTGAGGAAACCTCAAAACACATTTACATACCATGCTACATCCACAGAGATGGGGACTGACATTGTACCTTGTCAGAATGATCCTTTGGTATTCTTAACACACGATATTTATGTATTTCTAATTTGTTTTGCTAGAGTTTAGTTTTAATTAAAATTTAAAGATTATGAAATCAATGATTTAGTTTCAGGGCTCTGGAGCAGAATGAGAATTTTTTAATAAGCTTTTGCATTTTTTATGGGAGGAAATGAAAGTTACAGTTTACCATACAGCATGCTTTCTTTTTTCAAATTGAAATTACTAAATTAAGATGACATAGAATCATAGAATGGTTTGGATTAGAAAAGACCTTAAGATCATCTAGTTCCAACCCCCCTGGCATGGGCAGGGACACCTCACCCCAGACCATGTTGCTCAAGGCTCTGCCCAGCCTGGGCTTGAACACTGCCAGGGATGAAGCATTCACAACTTCCTTGGGCAACCCATTCCAGTGCCTCACCACCCTCACTGTAAAAAATTTCTTCCCTATATCTAACCTGAACTTCCCCTATTTTAATTTGAGCCCATTCCCCCTTGTCCTATCACTACAGTCCCTGATGAAGACTCCCTCTCCGGCATCCTTGTAGGCCCCCTTCATATATTGGAAGGCTGCTATGAGGTCTCCACGCAGTCTTCTCAGCCTGTCTTCATACGGGGGGTGCTTCAGTCCCCTTATCATCCTCGTGGCCCTCCTCTGCACTTGCTCCAACAGATCCAGGTCCTTCTTATGTTGAGGGCACCAGAACTGTACACAATACTCCAAGTGAGGTCTCATGAGAGCAGAGTAGAGGGGCAGGATCACCTCCTTTGACCTGCTGGTCATGCTGCTTTTGATGCAGCCCAGGATGCAGTTGGTTTCTGGGCTGTGAGCGCATACTCAGCCGGCTTATGTCAAGTTTCTCATAGTTCAACACCCCCAAGTCCTCTGCAGGGCTGCTCTGACTCTTTTCTCCATCCAACCTGTAGCTGTGCCTGGGATTGCCCCAACCCAGGTGTAGGACCTTGCACTTGGCTTGGTTGAACTTCATGAGGTTGGCATCAGCCCACTTCACAAGCATGTCAAGGTCCCTCTGTATGGCATCCCTTCCCTTCAGCGTGTTGACTGCACCACACAGCTTAGTGTCATAAACAAACTTGCTGAGGGTGCACTCAATCCCACTGTCCATGCTGCTGGCAAAGATGTTGAACATACAGCTCAGGTTCTGAGTCAAGGGAGGAAGCCCTGTCTCTTCACAGTACTAACCTGTGACCTATAGGTCGGTGGTAGCAAGTCTGTAGGAGACAGAGAAGGGTAGGGTGATGTACAGCCTCACAGTATCTGTAATTTCTTCTTTGTGGGTGTGTCTCTCTTTCTCTTTGTTTCTCCTCATAGATAAAAACGTTGTGTGACAATTAGTTCCTGCCCTTCTGTCTGCAGGTTAGTCATTGGCTCACTATTATGCCAAGCACTGTTGGAAAGGACTGATAAAGTATTGGTAACCATCAAGGTTCCCTTTCCTCAAGGCTGAAGTTCTCTGTTGGTTTTCACAGCTGCATTGAGTAAGGTATATCCTTCTGTGCTCTTCCCATTCCCATCCCTGCAGTATGCGTCTTATACAACCACTGAGCAATTGTATTTTCACCAATAATTTCTATTTGTTGTTTATTATTACCTCAAGATTAAAGAAAATGAATCACTGTGTTGCAGTAGGAAGTGTCATCAGGTGAAGGAATTAAAACTTCATTTTCGTATACAGGCAATTTAGAGATCTGGCTGTGGGCTTTGTGGAATATCTGAAAATAAGCCATCTCATGGAGACAGAAAGATAAGATTTTATACCCTATATGTGTTTCAGAGGTGAGGGGAATTTTGCAAGTCATACACAAATAGTCAGCCTTACTGAAAAATGATAAAAGGAAGAATTTCTTTCTAGCATCATTACTTTTAAAGGATGGAAGTTTGAGTTTTTATTTTTCTTAATATTTCAATATGATAGGCATGAATTTATTCTAGAAGTCATTTTGGGAGCTATCTGTTTCATAACTCTTGTTCATATATGTGTAGGGGGAAGTTATGAGAATGATAGGAGGATGTGGGGCTGAGGGAAAAGAACAGAAAGCCATTCTGTCTTCTATCAAAAATACATATTGGCTTCATGTATTGGTTCAGTTTGAAAGTTACACTTAAGCTAAGAAAAAACAGGCAGAACCCTTTAAACTTCATGGCTACTTATGCCTTTAGAGATATGGATGAAGAGAAATTATTGAAGCAGAGAACAGGGTGCAGATCCTCTAATGGTATTATAGCAAACTTGCATAAGCAGTTTATATATCAGCTGTGGATTTGATACCCAAACCCAATTTAGCATTTCTTTTGGTGCCAGGTTTTTGGCTTTTCTTGGGGGGAGGTTGGTGGTTGTTGGGTGTTTGGTGGATTTTAGGGATTTTTTGAATGCCTAGTATCTACATAAAGATCTTAATGGGCCAGGCTGAAATATGAATGAATAAAGCTATGTTGGTAATGTTAAGTTAGTTTTTAAAACATTAGCATAAAGATTGGGGGTGGGAATCTCATCTATTCCAGAATAATGGAATTAGAGGAGACCCTTTGAAAAACAAGTGGAAACAAAAAGGAAAATTAACGATGATTTCATGATGAAGTGGCAGACTAATATGTAGGAGGGAAATAACTGCAAAACTAGCAGGCTTTCAGAGTCAAACCTTGATTTATGTATTTGAGTACAGAAGAAAAACAACATAGTAAAACAGAGAGAGACCCTAAAGCAGGAAGTTGAAGACATTGACTGTGCTCAGAGGGTGATTTTTGGTAGAATATTTTCCTTAAAAGTATACTAAAGGAATCGCTGTTTTGTATGAATTCCTATGGAAACATCATCTGAAATTAAGAAACTAGTCATGTTTGCTATTTCATTGCTGATAGGAAATCTGCGTTTCCCATGATTATTTATTTTCAGATTACCATTCCTTTGCATCTCTTTTGTGGTTATTACTACCAAGTTAACAGGATCAAGATGATGTTTTCTAGCTTGGGATTTCTTCGTGTTTGTAGCGTAGAAAAGCCTGGTTCTAAATATCAAAGATTTGATGAACGTTCTAAATGAAAAAATAGAAAAAAAAAAATTAACTAAGAAATGTAGTGAGAAAGGATTGCTGGGTAGATTCTTCTTGTCTGTGTATTGAAAAGTTTTCACTGGAGCTTTGGAGATTTCACTGGAAATCTGAGGATGAATAATATGGTGACTCTGTTCCTGGAGTCATCAAATCGCATAAGCACAAGCACATCTTGATAAATGAGTAGATAAATCTATTATTGCTTTCACCATTAGGAAGCATTCTTCTAAATATATTCAGGCTCAAAATTATGCATGCTCTTAAATGCAAAGTTGCAAATTGTACGTAAGAGATTAAAACTGAAATTTTTCAGCATATTCACATCTGAAGGTAGGTTGTTACTAATCAAAACCCTAAGCAAGCAATGCATCCTGGTGCTTGCTTCACTCTGACCACTGCAGTATCAGCTTGGAGGAAAAGTCTCCCAGGATCTCATAAATAAGCCTCTAAATAAAACCTAATATTTTGAGCAGTTTGGTATTCAAACTTTCTTTTGAATTTTTCTCGCCAACATAGTGTAAGACCATTATGTGGGATTGTTTGTACCAAAAAGCCCAACCAGACAGGCTGCTTATGAGGTTTCTAAGGTGGTTGGCGTATATGCTTCAGAGACCATTTCCTCTTGCTCAATGTAATTTGCAAAATGCTTTAAATGAAGGAAAAGTGGTAGGTAGGGAGGAGAGGCAGGCAGGGGACCAAATGTAACGGCATCTGTGTTGAAACCAACAGTAAAACCATCATTAACTTCAGTGTCATTTCCTTGGTAGGATTTCCTTGGTGTCTTCCTGGTATGCAACAGGTTCCTCTAAGTAGATCATCACCGTGACTACTATCAGCAAATAGCAATCCTTTAACAGTAAGGATGATGATGGGACCTACAAGGATGCTGGAGAGGGACTCTTCATCAGAAACTGTAGCAATAGGTCAGGGGAAACTAAAACGAGGGAAGTTCGGGTTAGGTATAAGGAAGAAGTTCTTTCCTGTGAGAGTGGTGAGGCATTGGAATCAGGCTGCCCCAAGAAGTGGTAAGTGTTCCATCCCTGGCAGTGTAGGGTGAGGCATCTCTGCCCATGACAGGGGAGTTGAAACTGGATGATCTTGAGGTCCTTTCCAACCCTAACTGTTCTGTGTTTCTATGATGGCCAGGCCCTGGGTACAGTAGTATGGCATGGGTTCTGCCCTACAAGGTGTTCAGTTCTCAGGCCCCAATTCAGCAAAGCCCTGAGACACGAGCTGAGCTGTCAGCATGCCAAGAGTCCCAGCCATCCTAAGTGCTTTACTGGATCGGTGCCAACATGCTCAATTCTTTGAACAATTGGGCTGCATACAGTAAACATAATTTTTACCCCATGGTGCAATGTTGATGCTGCAAAGTTCACCTCATATTTGTGGACTTCTGACTCCAATGATGTTATCTATCTGCATGCAGAAAGAAGATGGCCTCAGAAAACGATGCAGGCAGATACATCTGTGTATCGTTGGTTTGTCCTAATTGTTTTTCAGGGGTACAGCATTATGTCCCTACCCAGGGAATAGCTGGTGAGCATAGTCAATATTTTTCAAAGAACATTTTGAACTAATGAAACTGAGCAGTATTTTAAAATGGTTTCCAGTTTTCACAAGGGAAAAGCATTGCAGCAGAAAAAGTCGCTTCACGCTGCTGCTCATTGCTGATCACTGGCCAAAAGAAGTCACTCAGTATTGCATAGATGAGTGACTCTAAAATCCGTATCAGCTGAACAGTATTTTAATTTCTTTTTTAAAGCAGAGACCATGCTGTACTTGTGGGATTGAGCTGGGAACAAGTTCATTAAACTAACAAAATGAGACAGGTATGTAGCAGAAATGTCAGGAGGAGGTAGCATTGATACAACCTAGTGTCTTATTAATGAAGTACTGAATTTATGGGGATAGTACTAAAGGTTTTAAAGGTGATGAAATATTTATGTCATTTTCTGTGATAAGCATTATATTTTTCGAGTTATAACTACTTGTGCTGAGTATCCCCTGTCCTGGGTTCAGCTGTAACGGTTACTTTTCCCCTTCTTAGTAGCTGGGGCAGTGCTGTGTTTTTGACTTTCAGCCTGGGAACAACGCTGATAACACCCATGTTTTTAGTTGTTGCTCAGTAATGTTTACTCTGACCAAGGACTTTCTCAGTCTCATGCTCTGCCAGGGAGGAGGGGAAGCTGGGAGGAAGCAGAGACAGGACACCTGACCCAAACTGGCCAAAGGGGTATTCCATACCACAGCACGTCATGCCCAGTATAGAAACTGGGGGGAGTTACCCGGAAGGCCCAGATCGCTGCTCGGGTCAGGCTGGGTATCGGTCGGCGGGTGGTGAGCGGTTGTGTCCTCTCCCCTTGTTCTTTCCCTTATGATTATTATTATTGGTGGTAGCAGTAGTGGTTTGTATTATACCTTAGTTACTGGAGTGCTTTTATCTCAACCCATGGGAGTTACATTCTTTTGATTCTCCTCCCCATCCCTCCGGGAGCAGGGGGAGGAAGGAAGAGGGGGGGGAGTGAGCGAGCAGCTGCGTGGTTCTGAGTTACCGGCTGGGCTTAAACCACGAGTGTTCTTTTTGGAACCCAATGTGGGCCTTGAAGGGTTGAGATAACAACAGATCTGACCAGAGTGTGTTTAATCATATTTGTGATAAGCATTTATTGTTTCAGATTAATAGTCACTTGTCACAATGCTAATTTGTTGGCTCTCAGAGTTGTTGTGCTTGATCTCA